>NC_134405.1:235903895-236163895 GCF_038048845.1 Mixophyes fleayi | reverse complement strand
CCAGTGGCTCTTGCCTCCTGCGTAACCTGGAGTCCTGACACCGTGACTCCTCTGGTGCCTTCTGAGTAACCTGGAGTCCAGTCACCCATGCTTCATCCAGTACTTCATGCCTCTTGAGTAAACAAGGTATCCTGACACCCATGGTTTATCCTGCTTCTCCAGTCTCTGAACTAGACCTTGTTTTCCGCCTTCTCAGCACTGCCTCATTAAACTGTATTACTATTGACCATTCTCTGCATCTGTGGCTTCCTGAGTTATCCATGCAATTTATTTCTCCTCTAGCAAACCAACACCTACAGTCTGTGGCATCTTCAGCTATTCAGCTCCTGTGTCTGCAGTTTATTGCTCCTCTAGCAATCCAGCATCTACAGTATGTAGCATCTCCAGCTATCCAGCTATACCAGCTATATAGCTCTTGTGTCTGAAGTTGTTATACCTCCATGTCTGATCTAGTCTCCTGGATGTCTGCCTATCTGGACCTCCAAGTACTAAACCTGTGTAACCTGTGTTATAAATAAACCACTTTGTTCTACTTCGTTCCACTTACGCTGTCTCAGTGGTCTTCATATATGCTGGCACCTTATTCCCATAGTGCATCCTGGTGTCACCTCTTCCCCCAGGTAAATGATGCACATGCACCCGGACGTCCACATAATGCAATAGAAAACATGATTCGGTGCAAGGGTACTCAGCGCCCTAGGAAAAATGTCAAAATAACCCCCCCCCCCGCGAGAACACACCAAATGCCAGTCTCACAGACCCTTACAGACCCTTACATACTTGACTTTGTGCTTTTGTGTTAAAAAAAAAAGAAAGAGATAAGCCTTACCTCCTTCAGAAGTCCAGATGCAAATGACTATTTGCCACCTCATGCTCAATATTTGATTTTCAAACTATTGTGGAGAAAATTACTATTTTATTGGCACCTCATGCTCTATATTTGACTTGCAAACTATGGGGTAGAAATATATATAGAATAGTTTGTAAATCAAATATAGAGCATGAGGTTTCTTTACACAGAGGAGGGGGTTGGAGTGGAGCGGTGTATGCTGGAAGGAGAGGGGGCATCGTGAAATAACTTTACTCACACTATCTGTCACTGACAGACAGTGTGAGAACATGGGCAGAGGCGCCGCCAAAGAGAGAGATCACATGATCACTAACTGATGTCAGTGCGAGTGCGGTGGCCCAAGGCGTATCTACTGAAGAAGAGGACAAAGCCGACGGACATTTCAAATCATCCGGCACCATGCCGCCGCTGCACCTCTGCCTCCAAAGCGCTGACTAGATTAGAAAATCTAGTCAGTGGCGCCCTGCAGGTCCCGGCGCACTAGGCAACTGCCTAAGCTTGCCTAATGGAAGCGCCAGGCCTGATGATTCACCAGACCAGGCCACCTTCTTCCTTTTTCCATTGTGCAGTTCTGATGCTCAAATGCACTAACCAATACATACTGGGAACACCCCACAAGACCTTCTGTTTTGGAGATATTCTAACCCAGTTGTCTATCCATCACAATTTGACCCATGTCAAAGTCACTCAGATCCTTACGTTTGCCCATTTTTCCTGCTTCCGACACATTGACTTTCAAGAACTGACTGTTCTTTTTCTGCTAATATATCTCACCCTTTGACAGGTGCCATTGTAGCGAGATATAAATGTTATTCACTTCTTCACTTGCCAGTAGTTTTAATGTTATGGATGATTTGTGTGTATTGCTATGCATAGCTCAGTTAGCACTGACATATAGGTAAAATATATTCCTACATATGTAATGTCATGTAAGAGATATTCTTGAGTACCTTAAACATAATATGACCATTGGGTGATAATGCTATTGATTATATTTCACACAGCTCAACTTCACCATGTGTATAATATGGCAGTTTGCAGACTTTTATGAGAATCAGCTCTATAACACACTGTAACTGAAACAAATGTAAACCTTCTTAAGATACCCAGCTCTGCAGTCATGTTATGATTATATTGTTCACATTGGGCTATATATCAAGGACAAAAACATATTTGTTCATCATATAAAAGGTGATATTTATTGTCACTAGGTGGCACCATCACACTATCTTAGACAATAATACTGCAGTTATTCTAACCCAAAGCTTTTCAATAAATCACACTATCTTAGACTATAATACTGAAGTTATTCTAACCTAAAGCTTTTCAATAAATGTCAACCCAATATAGAAAGGATGACTCCAGAGTAAACTTTGCAATGTGTGGATGGCAGATTTCATCCCATTGTTGTAATTCAGGAGACACTCCGTGCTCATACCATAGTTAATTTAATTGTTATAACACTGATCCTGCTTCTGCTACCCTTACAGGTGAAACAATGCAGCAGATTATTACAACCCTATTTGCAGTTACTGTGGAGATACAACATAATCCATAGGATTGCAAGCAATGTTACAATGTGATTTACATATCATGTTACAGGAAGTCCTAGGTCTACAATTAGTAAAGAAGTTCTTTTTTATGTCCAGATTAGAGATGCTCAGGCTCGGTTCCCCGAGAACCAAACACACCCAAACTTAACAGATCCAAGAAACTAGCCGAGCCGGCTCGGTACTTTCGTGTGCACTCAGAATTGAAAACAAGGCAAAATGTCATTGTTACGCCGTCAGATCTCGCGAGTTTTGGATTCTCAAAGTACCGTCCTCCACGGCGATCCAGCACCATTTCACAGAGGGACACAGAAGGGGTAGCACAATTCTTGGCAGTCTCTAGAGCAGTTGAGCAGCGTCATAGGTAGAAAAGAAAGAGGAGTGGTAGCAGTGTTCTTCAAAGTCTCCAGTGACATTCAAGAGAGCTCTATTGCTCCATTGCTAATTGTCATTGCTGAAATAGAATTAATATGTCTGGCAGGCTTGGTCTTCTTAATCTGCAGTCATATTGTACTGTGCTATATAGGTAACACACAAAGAGCAGAGCTCCATTGTTAATTGTCATTGCTGAAATAGAAATACTAGGTCTGACAGGCTTGGTCTTCTGAATTTGCAGTCAAATTGTACGGTGTTTTATAGGTTACAAACAAAGAAGAGAGCTCCATTGCTCCATTGCTAATTGTCATTGCTGAAATTGAAATACTAGGGCTGGCAGGCTTGGTCTACTGAATTTGCAGTCAAATTGTACATTGTTATCAAAATGGATTCACAGCAGTACACAGAAGAGCAGGAGCACCAAGAAGCTGCTGGCACCAGTTATAATGATAGTAATCCCTACGCCATCTAGTAAAGCCCTTTGTTAAAGTTCATAGTGTTTGTAAGTCAGGGACACAAAAATGTAAAAAAACACCTTTCACCTTGGTCAAGAAAAAAAGACTTGTAATCCAGGCAAAGTTATCTGCAGAAAAAAATAAAATTGCCAACATGCCATTCTACACACGCAGTGGCAAGGAAAGAATGATGCTTTCCCCTTTCTCTAAGTGTGCTAGTTCTGCAACTGTCACTGAGGCATCTTCTTGTAAGGTCAGTCGTAAGCAAGCAAGACCTTGTCATTCGGACTCCAAAAGTTGTGTCCAAATACTTTTACAAGTAAATGCTGAGCTGGAAAAAAACCAGTAAGGCATTAGAGGAAAATGTATGTTCAGATTCAGAAATAACACAAATCCCTGAGGAGAGTCTATCCACGAGTGCTATGTGTAATCCTGACCATTCTGATAGTGTACCCATAAAGAAGGCATCTTTCAGCATCTCTGCAAGTGTGTGCATGAACAGCCCAAGTGTAGCCGGTGATACTAAAATTGAGGATGCCACTTTGGAATTGCAACAGGATGTGGGGGATATTTGTGTAGCCGACGAGGGCGCTAATAAGGACGTTGATGAGGATGATGTTGTTTGTGTAAGTCCTGCACCTGTGGAAGCAGTTCTTGCATGTGATAAGAAGGCCATTGTCAAGCCTGGACATAAGACCAAAAAATCCACCTCTTATGTGTGGAATTATTTTTACGCAAATTCTGACAACGGTTGTCTAGCCATTTGTAGCGTATGTAAAGCCACAGTCAGTCGAGGTAGGGACCTTACCATCTAGGAACCTCATCCATGTTATGCCATTTGAAGCGAGTTCATGGCAAGCTGTTGGGAAAATTGGAAACTTATGCTAAAAAAACAACCATCAGTCCATCATCAGCTAGGTCCCTTCTGTCAGCTAGATCCCAACACCTGCAATCTACAGCCACAACACCGTCCTCATCAATATCCTCAGTAGTGATCGGAGTTAGTCCTGCATCCAAGTTGCTGAGGCTATCCTGGCTATCCTGGATTCCACAGAATAATTCTTGAGCGTTAGTCTCACTGCTGCTGCTGCTGCTGGGGGTGAATCTTGATCCCAGAAGCAGACCAAGAAGAAGACTACTAGTAGTTTACAACAATTTACTGTTAAACAACCCTTTGCAAGAGGAAGCAAGTATGAAAGCTGTGACCCAGACGCAAAGCGGATCACAGACGCCATGGCTACTATGCTAGTTTTAGATCTGCGCCCAATATCCACTATTAATGCACCTGGTTTTAGACAGTTACTTGAGGTTACTTGTGTCCCAGTTACCAAATTCCATCACGACACCATTTCACTAGAAAAGCTATTCTTCACCTCTACCACAAGGTTCGTAAAAATGTAATTATTGGGCTACAAAATGCCATTCTACCCACTGTACACTTAACCACAAATATGTGGACAAGCAGAACTTGGCAAACTAAAGATTATATGACTGTGACAGCCCACCTTCACCAGCAGGAACAGTAGCAGCCTATACCCAAGTACGTCACATTTGTCAGAGGCAGGCTACTCTGTGTATCACCGGCTTCACTAACAGGCATACAACTGACAATCTGTAACAAAAACTAAGGGATGTCATTGCAGCACGGCTTTTCCCGCTTGGACTCTCCTAAGGATATGTAATTTCTGATAACGCCACCAATATTGTCAGAGCATTACAGCTTGGGGAATTCCATGACATTCCCTGTTTTGCTCACACAATAAACTTGGTCATGCAGAGCTTTCTAAAAAAATGACAGGGACGTGCAGGAGATGCTGTCTGTGGCCCGAAAATGATCTGAACATTTTCAGTATTCCGCAACAGGATGTAGGAGATTGCAGCAGCTATAAGTGCAATTTAATTTGCCCTGCAACCAACTGAAGCAAGAGGTGGTGACAAGGTGGAGTTCCACCCTGTGTTTGCTTCTGGGTATGGAGGAACAGCGCTAAGCCATCCACGCTTACTCCACAAGCCATGACATTGGGAAAGGAGGGTGGCTGTAGTTTACTCAAGCGCAGTGGAGAATACCTTCCGTGTTGTCCAAGGTGCTGAAACCATTCAAAGTAGTCACCTGTGAAGTGATTCCCTTAATTAGGCTTTTGGAAAAGCAGCTTGTAGATCAAGTACTTCGCCAGGATCCAAGAGTTATCAAAATCTTGAAATTGGATCACTACATTTTGGTGACTGTGCTTGATCTTCTCTTTATTTCCATCTGACCCAGACCTGAAGAGATGCAAGGAGCTCCTGGTCAGCAAGATGAGAGCTCAAGTGTTACATGACAGGACAGCATCTTCTCCTTCAGTTTCTCACTAAACTGCTGCTAGGAAAAAACTTTCCCAAGAGACCCAGGGATGATGCAGATGACTCAGCACAACATTTTGCCATTTGATCTGGTCTAAAAGAATTGGCCAAAAAATGTGACACCGCTTCCTTAACTCCACCGGATCCTACTATCAACATCCAAAGGATGGTGGAGGATTATTTTCATGACAGCATAGAAATAGATACATCAGACAGTCCCTTTACATACTGGGAGGAAAAAAGGGAATTTGGAGACCCATGTACTGCCTGCACTGCCTAAGCTGCCCACCCTCCAGTGTGTACTCGGAAAGAGTTTTCAGCACAGCCGGGAACCTTGTCAGCGATTGGTGTAGGAGGCTGCTTCCTCAAAATGTGGAAAAGATGGTGTTCATAAAAATGAACTTCAGTTTCCACGAGGAAGGCCTTTCCCGACAATTACATCAAAATACTGAGACTTCTGTAATGGTGGATTCCAGCGGTGATGAATTAATAATGTGTGAGGATGATGTACCAGCTGATGAAGGTGAGAATGAGGCTGAGGATGATGATAACAACTTCTTACCACAGTAGAGTTTATTAACAGCACTGTGACATTAGGTGCCTTAAACCCATTGCAAGCTTGTTTTGTGGGGGCCCAAACAAACCAAGCACTTCAGCCACAAGGAGTGGCACTTTTGTGGCTGAAGTGCTTGGTTTGTTATAGTGTGCATGTCCTTTTTAAGATCCAAAGCAAGGGTGGGTGGGAGGTCCCAAGGATAATTCCATCTTGCACCACTTTTTCTTTCAGTTACCACTGTGTGCCAATGTTACCTACATGTGCTATATACTGTTTTGTCAAAACTAAGAAAAATAAATAAAAGTTTTTTTACAAAAAAAAAGCATGGGGTCCCCCCTCTATTCAGAATTAACCCTAGTGCTGCCAGACTACTGCTGGTTCTGTGAAAATCAGGGAAAAAATTTGCGTGGGGTCCCCCCGATTTTCACTGAACCAGCACTAGGTTGAAAGCACCAGGGCTTTTCTTACACCTCTGGGCGGTGGGTGTATGGTAATAAACAGCGTTTAAATTATAAAAAAATAAACAGATGCCATTTTGTTTTGTTGAACTACAAGTCCCAGCCAGTCAGGGTGCAATAAATAGTATGGGCATGCTGATACTTGTATAATTACAAGCACCAGCATACCCATGGCAGCCAGGGCATGTTGACACTTGGAGATCCACAAGTACCAACATGCCCTGACACCCATGGCTGGCTGGGAACTGTAGTTTCACAAAAGAAAATGTTAAATAAATCACCACACCCTCATTAAAACCACAACAATTAATAAAAATAATAAACCCACAATAAATACAGTAAATACCCTAATTTTTACCATATATTTTTATTAAAAATAATAAATGCCCTTATAAAATTGACTGCAAATGACTTGAAATTAGTGTTATTGAGGTTAATAATAATGTACAGGGAAAAAAGCAAAATTATATGATTTTAGAAAAAATTTGGGATTTTAGAAAAAAAAAAAAAAAAAAAAAGGGGGATCCAAAACCAAACCATGCAAGGGCAGTTTTGCCAAAACCAAAACCAAAAAACGAAGTTACTCTAGATCCAAAACCAAAACCAGAACACGGAGGTCAGTGAACATCTCTAGTCCAGACAGTATGTTATGTCTGTATAATCTGAACATAAATAAGAACTTCTATAATAATTAGAGATATGATTGTTCCAGAGAATCCCAAAATAAACACATAATACTTTGTTTCCTTATACTTCTGAACCACTAATGTGATAATTTATTGGATACCTATATGAACAACAAGCTCTATATTAATATCGGGACTTAAATATGACTTTTTAATTCATATATCCACAGAGTAGCAGACTGCAATCATTTAGAGACTTCAAGCCCCAATGCAACCAGCATATATTTTGAAAGAACTTTTACTTTAATTTATAATGTGATGTCATGTTATACAAGAATTTTTAATAAAATTATGCTATTTTATATACAAAGGAGTTGTGACAATTATATTATATGATAGAAGAACTTAACACCTGATTTAGAACCAAATTATAATATAATCATATTCAAGCTATATGCTGTTTGTCAATACAGATCTCATTAGTGCACTCTTTAGTTTATACTTTGTACTCTACATTAATGTGAAGTTTGCACATATCTCTGAAGACAGCTGCTCAGTAGTTCTTTGACAATTAGCACTACTAATTTAAAAATTTGTATATATTTAACAGCGCTGAGGGTTATTGAATCTATCTAAAATTCAAGGTGGACAACTTGATTGCCCCTTTTGAATATTAGGGTGATTGATTTACCTGAAGTAGTAGGACAGCCTGAGCACTCCCAATGTAATAAATTTCCATTATTCATGCAGGAATTAATTTTATTTCCTAAAAGGGGATGGTGGGATAGCCCATATCAGTAGCATTCCCCACTAACATTTCTTATTTCATTGTTACAGTCAAGAGTTTCAGCAAAAAGTGTGGGGTTTATCAATTTAGGGGCGTGTCCTTGGTTAAATAAAGATGTACCATGGTGGATCGGAACATGCCTGTTTTTTAAACCAATATTTTTTATACTTTTTAATATAAGTTTGGAGGTATGCAATAATAGCAGTGTGTCAGAATACCAGGGTGTTAGGGCCTAGGCTTACAGAGTAGCCCTGGCACCTTTGGGTCACATAGGCATGGAGAAGTGGAAAAGAGAACAGTATCTTTATTACAGAGTATAAAACAACTGTGAAACTGTAAAACAATAGCTGTGTATGAAACAAAGTATTTAATTATTCACCAGAACAATCACCAACCTCAAAAGAAACCCCCCCGGCATCCCAATGTTAATATAAGAACAACTACTATAAGCTTCAATAGGAATTATAAGACCAGACCAATTAGTTAATTCCCTTACTTTGATTGGGGATACTTACTCTGGACCAGGTTGTAGCTTTTACGGGGCCAGGTTGTTAATTCCTGTGCAGTTATGGTTTAAGCAGTGTCTGAGTAAGCTGTAGAATTATCTCAGCCAAGTTGTAGTATTACTCACTGCCAAGTTATTGCAAAAGGTAGTGGTCCCAAGGTTGTTGCCTCCGTAATGAGACACTCGGGTCCTCCAGATCCCTCCAATTCCCACTTCTCGGCCAAGCTGTTGGCGTAAATCCTCTGGCCAAGCTGTAAGTTCTGTAGACTTGCACTATAAGACTCCAGGCCAAGTTGTAATTTCTGTCATCTCTTCTTGCCACTTCTGGCTTCTCAGCCACAATCTCCCTACCTACATGGTGGACTCTAGTTATCCTACTCACTTAGGCAAGCTAGCAATAATTTTGTTAGAAGCTAATTCTTTGGTGCAAAGAGCTGAGCCCGAGGCTATACCTGAATAAAAAAATACATTGTATATTTAATATGTTGCAGGCATTTATTTGCATAGTGTCTACATATGTAACATACATAGGAGCTAATTTAGAGATGGATATACATTTTCTTTTGCATATAAAACATATAGCCTTACTGCACATGCACGTCAAAAATTCTTACACATACATCCATATATACATTTTCATGTTTCTTTGACTTGCGCCTCCCTATGCCTGTAGATGTGGTACAGAGTCAGTCAAGCCTAGGCCAAGTACTGCAAGGGCATGTTCATGTAATGGTGATACCATTAGATATCAATGAATCTGCAGATATTTAGGTGGCGTTTCTCTTGCAGGTGCTTCAAGCTTGCTGTAATGATATGCAATGATGATGATGACTATCAGCAGCACTATTTAGTCGCTTCTGGTTGACTAGATGGTGCATGGTCCCCTCCAGCTGATAGTACTTGAATCATAGTTTGATTTCTATAATATATAAAGTCACAGTAATCTATTCACATTACTTAATTGACACGTCTATTTGAACTATTGCAGGAAAGCAGATACCAATTTCATTTGTAAAGGGGGAACAACATATGTTTGTATTTTAATTTAATTTGCATTTATAATTTTTTTGTGTGTTTTTATTTAAATAAATTTTAGGTAACTCTCTATTCTCTCGTGTGTATGACACTTCATTACATTATTATATTGTGCACAAATAGGGTAATGTGACTTTAGCATTTATAACACTGGCAAGACATATCTCTATACTAGCACTACTATATCATTGAGTAAGTATGTAAGCATGTCTTACAGCCAAACGCATCTTGAAACGTGTCCAACTATGGCAAAGCAATGTCCAACTATAGCAAAGCAGGTGCAAAGTAAATACAAGAGTTTCATGACATTGATACCCATCAGTACAATGGCTTTCTATTATATTTGCATAACATTTTAAAACAAAAAGCTTTGGTCATTTGAGACACATACCAGCTAAATTAGAAATAATTTTGGAGGGGGGAGTCTATCACACAGTAACTCATCTGATATAGTTTCTTTCAGTAATAGTGAATTGGCATAGATTATATTGTAATATTGATGCTAAAGAGAAAACATAATTAAGAGTGATGTGACATAAAGTAAATCAATATTAATTATGCTAATAAGCAAATATGAGCTACAAA
This sequence comes from Mixophyes fleayi, assembly GCF_038048845.1. Classification (NCBI taxonomy): domain Eukaryota; kingdom Metazoa; phylum Chordata; class Amphibia; order Anura; family Limnodynastidae; genus Mixophyes; species Mixophyes fleayi. The sequence goes on along the minus strand of NC_134405.1, from coordinate 236,153,773 downwards.
ATCTGCAAATGTATTTTAATTATTAAGTTAAACCTGTCACCAAGAATTAATGCATTGTGATTCAGTTGTACATCAAACCCTGTCTATATATCATGCTAGCCAGTTGTCCCAGAAATGTAGTCTTTAATTAATTAGCATTTATATTTGTCTTCCTTTCAACTGCTCCTTTCTGCTTTTAAAACATAAGCAACTAGACAAGTCCTTTTCTCCATGCTTTTAAGAAAGTGTAGTTACTTTTTATATACAAGCTAATGAAGTTTGCAAAACTCTGTACTCAAAACCCACTTAAAATTTTAACATTATCTAAACTTCTAAGTAATAAAGGATTAGGGGGAGGGAAGCGGCTTGCAAACGCAGCCCGAGTACAGTTAGGGCTTGTTTGCACAAATGCGGCTCAGACAGAGATACAGAAATACGCAAATATATCTGTTAGGAGGTTAGGAGAAAACCTTTTATACCTTCGAAAGGACAGATGCAAATATTTATACCCCCCACTGGCCCTTATTTTGGCAGGACATCTCAATTTGGGGCCCGCCAAAGGGACGGGGCTCAATGGGAAAGTGGGTCGGGGTTTGACCAAATATAGTCATATGTGGACTGAGTTTGGTCACAACTAGGCAGTGTTTTGGCAGACGTAGCTTGTTTTGTCGCACTTTTGGGATTCTGGATGGTAGCATCTATGAAATACATGATTATGATGACTTGGCATAAACCAGGTGTATATGCAGCTGTGGAGCTGGATGCATCTCAAGATATGTACTGCTGTGCATGTGGGCGTATATATGTTATTTTTACAGAAGCTATTTTTACGCCAATGTTGCAGCCAACTCTGCATTATCCCCAAAATGTTTCTATGGGTAAAAGTTCTGAACCATTGCAGTGATAGCACAATGTTAGGGTTTCCATCATTTAAAACTAGCCCACAACTTCAGATGTGTACTTTCTGTGTGCAAATAGTCTCTAGGATGCAGATATTGCATTTCGGTATTGCTATTGTGTTTGCTTTGTTGCGCAAAGCCTTCATTTCAACTGTTCATTTCCTTCACTGTTTGCTTGACAGGTACTAAATATTAATCATTTACAACTTGCTTTTGCAAGTCATGTGGTTAGTCATGATACTCTGCAAAAAAAAACGGTCAGAAACAGATGGTGAGGGGGTGTGTTGAGAAAGACATCACTGTGAAATTGAAGGATCAATATTTTACTCTATACTTTAACTAACTGGCAGCTGGTGTGAACATTCAGACATGTACTGTATCAAATCTCAAAATATTCACTGGATCTAAATTTTGGGACTTAAATCATGTAATATGTGTTGTATTAAAATGAAACATTATAGCATGTCTAGGGCGACCCCATACATTAAAAAGGTAACATTTACATCATGGCATTGTGTTTTGACTAGTTATTCCAGATATTTCCTTCCTTCCCTTTTATAAGGCTTTGTATACTTTATTACCTCCTACCATACAGTATATCCTCCCACTGTGTATATCAGAAGTGGATGAATGGAACACTAGATGTTATGCTTTTAATCATAAGGCAAAGAGATTTTCAAAGATTTGTCAGGCCAGGTAAAACAGTTTGAAAGTTTTATTTTGATAAGTTTACAAAAATCTCTATGATTGCCACATATGAAACACTGTGAAGAATGAACAACAGTAATATTTGGTGTGCATTACATATATCTTTATGTCGCTGCAAATTTAAGTTCTTATAGTAAGCAAACAAATTATTTTATTTAAGGGAAAACTTAGCATCATTATTGTATGTGAAAATTATTAAAAGTGGTTCTGTCCCATTGTAATAACCGCCACAAATAATTATCCTCCAACCCTAATGTAACTTCTACTTGCATTTGTTCAATAACATAACCCTTTTTTATTAAGGGTAATGCATTTCTTTATATCCTAATGCAAGGGGATTCTTAAATGATCAGTAAATTTGATATATGGGCTGGTTTATATGAAATATCTAATAAGATTCAAAGATATATATATATATATATATATATATATATATATATATATATATATAAATATATCGGCGCTTAAAAGAACTGAACATATTCTAAATAAAGTTGTGAAGTTATTCTCCTACACACAACATATTTGTTCAGAAATCCTATTGAAGGACACAACAGCCAGCCACTTTTTGTGAAATATGGTTGGTAACAATAACACTCAGCTTCCCAGGAAATACCAAAACAAATATCTGTTAATAACAATGGGTACAGTACAGCGCTCCCTCGGTGTTAATGTAGCTGCCAAAACGAAAAATATGTGACCCCCGTCTCTATATAGATTGGATGATAAAGGAAAGAATCCTTGGCGCTAGGTGGAAATGTGCAATGGAATGTAAAATTCAGTATTTTATTATTTATATATTCTTATACAGTAAAAACTAAGTTCTGGCCAGAACAATAGACATATACAAAATTGTGTTCCATAGACACCACAATTCTATAGGCAATAGCTGTGAGATGTATTATGCAATGCAGCCTTGATAGTCCTAATATTATACTGAGCAATGTCCGATAAAGTTGGAAATGTAATATTACATACAATAAACAGAATATGAATTTATGCACATAGACATATAAAACATGAATATCCTGAAGTTGAGTATTAGGCCTCAAAATATATAAACAACCCAGCTGTGTGACAGGACACAGTATAATACTAAATGTCGGTTGAGCTCTTGATGAATCTGGCCCAGTGCCTTAACATGTACTCCCCTGCTGGGAGTGAACATATATTTATTTGTATTTTATTTTCCTAAATCATGATTATTTAGTGGTGCTATGTAAATAGCTGCTACTGATAATAATGATGATGATGCCATAATCCCAACAATGTAATCAGGGCCGGATTAACCCGAGGTCTAACTGGGCTATAGCCCAGGGGCCTCGGGCATCCAGGGGGCCCTTCAAAATCCTCAGCAGCATTATTGATCGGTCTGGGGGCGGGGACGCCCCCAGCCCGATCAATGCTGCTGAGCACTGTCACTGTAGTCCTCCGTCCCCGGCGCTCAGTAATCTGCTTACTGAAGAGATCTCGCGAGTGAACTCTCGCGAGATCTCCTCAGTAAGGAGCTTACAGCGCGCCGGGGACGGAGGACTGGACTGACAGATAAGCGCTTGGGAGGGGGGTGCCCTCAAGAGGTACGGGGAGGCGATGGGTGGCTCACATTGGGGGCCTCACGGGGGAATGGAGGCGCCCTTAGCCCAGGGGCCTCCATTCCCTTAATCCGGCCCTGAATGTAATACATAAAAATTATGTTTGGCTCCATTCTGTGCTGAATTGGAGCACTTGGGCTCTGAGTATCTTAGTGCATAGATCCATACAGGGCGGTAACTAGGGCTGTGCAACAGGGGCGACCGCCCAGGGCGCAACGCTGAAGGGGGGCACAATTTAGGAATATTTTAGGTTAATTTGGTTAAAATTGAGGGCTAGGGGGGCGGCATTTGTCTTTCTCGCCCCAGGTGCTAGAATTCTAAGTTACGGCTCTGGCTCCATATTTCCATTATGCTTTTAAATGTGATTTATATGGACATGACCATTAAAAGTGAACATTTTTAATTTTTTTGCAATATTGTTAATCAACAAAACAACATTACACAATAGTTTATTCATTTTGCTAGTTTTCAATGTTTATTTTTCTTTCCTAAAAAAGCGTTTCCAACCCTAGGACCTGTAAACATTGTAAGAATGAAAAAAAGACTATTTTATTGAGTGATTTCTGCCTGTCCAACATTTACAAAAATGAAAAATGCATTAATAATAATACAATAATAATGACAGTAGGGCGTAAAGAAAGAAATCTTAGTCATAGGAAGCAGCAGTATAATTAAGCCGTTGCTGTATCACCCAGGAGAGTAAGTCAGTGTAGATATGGGACCTGCCATCTCTTTGGAAACAAAGCCAAGTGTCTGTTGCCACATCATGCCATGCTATGTTTTCTTATGCACTGTTTTGATTGTATCATTTCAATGTACATGTAAAGAAGATAGAATTGTGTTAAAACTTTACAAATTATATCTAAATAAACCGTAACTGGCTTAATAAATATATGTTAAAATGCACTTTATATTAAATGTAATATGTGTCTGTAAAGCATATTAATCTGATTCCATGAGTGCATTATGTGTTTCACCTATATTTTTTAAGTAAACAATATAGTGTCCTATAAACACTATAATATCACAAAATGTTTTTATTGTGTGTGTGTGTGTGTTTATAACCATAGAGGAGATACTAAGAACTGGTTGGATATTGTAACACTAATTAGTGAGACAATTTATAGAAAGTGTCATCATCTCTCTAAAGTCAGGTGTTCAGAGCTTTGCCTTAGAACCTTCAGAAGTACATTCGGCAAGAAATGAGTGCAGGTAGCCTACTTCATAAGGGCTTATTATTTTGTCTTGGCTAACCTTATACGGGACACAGAAAACTATCAATCAAGCGGTAAGACATCCTTTTTACAGAATGAATGAATATCAGAGGCTAATGTTTGCTTGTTTTTTTGTAATTAAATGTTTTACGAAGATGTTGATTGCATAAGACCCACATAAAATTACGATCCATTGCTGTTATTAACTAATTGCTAGCTAGGGCACAAAAGAAATTTGAGTTTAATAATTATCATGTATCTCTATATTATTTTTTTTTCTTTCTTTAATCTCCTTCAGTGTGAATACTACAGTGGCTTTGTTGCCCCAGTTTTATATTTGTATATCTCTTCTCCCGGTGACATATGCTCCATCCCACTGGCTTGTTTTATTTGGTGTAGATTGTTTACCTTTTATTATTGTGTGTTCACTTAATCATATTGTATTGTATTGTATTGTTTAGTGAATGCGTGTATGAATTAACTTGAGGTTGCTTTATTACTCTGATTTCTGGGAACAGTCTCCGTTGTAAAACATTGTACTTATTCTTATTCTAAATTTATTAAAAGTTAAGATGTATGAAAATGTTCAAGTAAAAATTGTATGTCCAAATTTAGTGCTCATGTCGTCAAGCTCTATTTAGTATTGGTGCTACTATTGGCATTGTAAGTAATTAGACCAAAAAAATGTAATTGTGCTCATGTCATTATGTCTACCATATTGGAAAACAAAAATAAAACAGTGCTAATTTGAAGGTTTTGATCCACACTATAATCGTTTAGAAAATAAATATATATAAATAATAATAATTATGGGACTGGACTCTATAAACCAGTTGAGTGTGTAGCAAGTTGTAAACAGAAATGCTCATTATTTCACCAGCTAAGTAAGTAAAATACTGTCTTCTAGTAAAGCTGGGGTCCGTAGTCCAGCTTGGTAAGTAATAGATTGTATTAAAGAACTGCTCCTTAGTTGCCAATTTAATGAATGAAGTAATATCCTAAGCAAAGATCGCAAACTTAATTAATTTAAAAAAAAAAAAGCCATTGGACACATTATATATGTGTATATAAATTGAAAACAGTGCTTGGAAAGTATCCTATAATAGTTAAATGTTAAATGACCAGGTTACTGTCAACGCTTAATACCCCACCAGTGCCTTTAATTGTCTGTCCTTAAAAATGTACATAGCTATATCAGTGGCATTTTTAGTAATAGGATATTATAAACCCCTGCCCTCGGGTCACAACTTTTGTCCCATCTAACATCTACCAACATATTAGAAACAATGATATTGGAGGACCTTAATTGCAACTGACTCTCCAGCTTATCTTTTCCACTTAAATCCTTTTGAGACTCTCCTGGGCCCACTCTATCAATGAATACTTATCAATGAACCTACTCATGTCAAAAACAAAATTCCTGCAAAAAGTGCACTATTAGATCTACTTCTAATAAGGAAATCCCATTTATTTTCTCATGCTGGAACTTTTTTTTCTAATGTTAGTGACTAATATTTTTTTCCTTTCTGCTTCTTTAACCTACAGCAAAGTTCTACAAAAAGATCAAAGATAATTTTATTCTGCTTGCAAATATCAATGACCTGCAAACCTCCCTGCTTTTGGGGGACAAAGCATTGAGGTTTGCAGGTCCCTGCATATGCTGATTTAGCCAAATCAGCATATGCATTTTTTTCCCAAAATTGTATCGTCTCCTGACACCCACACACCCTTAGTCAAAACCAACATAAAGACTAGAAAGTGTCATGGGTTTACAGCAGGTAATAATGCAGCTGTAATAAAAAGAGAAGCTGTGGAAGCTAACACAGAAATCTCTGACAATTTAACAATGAACAACAATACAAATATCTTGCAAGCCTTCAATAATAACTTTATTGCTACAAGGGTAGCTTTTGATCACTCACCTACATACAACCTACCTTCATTAAAAGTGTGGCGTTTGTATGTTTTAGCTGTATTTTCATGGGTTTCCACCAGGTGCTCCTGTTGCCTACCACAGTCCCCAAAAACTATACTGGTAGGCTGTGATGGATCTGGGGGTGTAGGTGGTATGCTATTGCAACACTTCTCCTACTGGCTTCATTGTAAAAGTAACAAATTCTATCCACTTACATTTTCCATACCGCCACTTTTACATTTCCACTTCAAACACTGCTGATAGGTTATTTGTCTTCTGACAAAATGGACACTAGGATGTGTTTCTGGTAGAGAATTCACACTGTAGGCTCCAATGGAGCAGGGACTGATGTGAAGAATTACATATTCTCTGTACAGCGCTGCATGATTGGCACTATATAAATAAACAATAATAAATTATACATAATTAATAATAGATTTAAACCTCCAGTTGGACATCAGAAAAGTGCCCCATACTTCCTACAGAATGCTTATCATGTATTGGTCATGCCAATAATGCATCCATTTAACTTGTTGCTGTGTCAATGGTCCATCCCCAAACTGTGGAAGACCACAATGGTTATCCTGTTGTTTATATCTGAAGTTTTGTGTGATCAAAACAACTACAAGTCTATTTCGTTTGTGGGCACGGCTAATTCAGTAAATGTTCCTTTAACTAACTAAATACAATGATTTTATTATACAGCCAATGTGCTACTTACTTTACCAGAGCCCTGCGGTGGCCTATCTCTCTCCACTGATCACTGCTCTTTATAGGAAGCCGTAGCTTGAATCTCTACACAACAGATTAAATAAAAATGCATTTCTCTGGACATAGAGTTTTCCCTTGCAACTCCCACACTATATTGTTAATTGTCTGTTTCCCAAAATACCTGGAACATATGCCCTCAGAAGCTGTTTACTGATATTTCTGAAAGTACCCAAAGTTGTACGCATTTTGGGTGAGAAATCACAGAAATAGAGGACTCCAGTTATCATTAATGTGCTTAAGAGCTTATACTTAAAATACATTACAAGAGCTTGAACTGTTTTCAATGATACTAGCATATTCCACGCCTCATCCACAACCTCCTTGTTTTTCCCATCTTCCTTCCTTCTGCATATATATTCCTAATACTTATCCTCCCTTGCTTACCAAGACCTTGTATACTTACAGCATCTCATTTCCTTGCCTCCTATTATTATCCCACTTCCAGGCCCCTCTCTTCCCAACTAGCTGCATAGTACTCCTGACACAAGTCTCGCAGATAATACTCCAAGGTTCCTTTTAAACTGGCTATGTAGTCCACTTTGTTTGTAGCATCCAGTTTAACTAATCTCATTTTTGGACTATAACGCCTTTGCTTTACAAGAATAGTCAACTATGTGTATTGTTCTACTTAGCATATATTTTTATGACTTCCTATAAATGTTTTACAAATCTTACTGTCTTTTACTTGAACTCAAATGTATTTTCATTTATCCTATTGCAGTTATACCTGTACTATTGTACTCTAGCATTTACTGTCTATTTATCTGTATCTTTATTTATTTATTTCTTAACAGTACTTTATTTACTGCCTACATAGTCTGCAGCACTTCACAGAGTTATTTCATCATTCACATCAGTCCCTGCCCCAGTGGAGATTACAATCTGTATTCCCTATTGCACACACCACACTAGGGTTGATTTTGTGAATTAGTGTATGTGCCATTACAAAAACTATTAATATTTGTATACATATCTGAAAGAATGTATGATTTCCAATGAGTCTTGCTTGTGATAAGTGTGTTATGCCTAATGAAAAGTTTAAAAATCACTGTTCTAACAAATTAGACTGTTCAGATGGTTCAAAACCAATGCAGGAGTTCTTTGAGCATAGGAGGTTTGAATAGAATTGTGGGCCAATTTGTGAACATTCCACAAATAGTGATTTGTTTGTTTTTCAGATGCTAAAAATGGATGTAAACAAGCTGAACACAACGTTGCTCCGGAAGTTCCGTCAGGGAGTTGCTGCAGCTCTAGGCTTGATGCCACAACAAATCCACATTAATCGCCTCAATGTGAGAGCAGTGCTTTGTACAAATATTTTGTTGTGTTTACAAAGTTTCAGTGGTTAGCTTTGCGTACTGTACCGCTGTATTACCAAAGACACATTTTACACTCCCTCCACCAGTTGTAGTTTTCTTTAGAATCCGGCAAATATTAATATATAGTAAGGGGTGCATTAGACACAGCTCCATCTAGCTAATAAAATAGAAACCACTGCAGAGTGTCCCTCAATGTATACACTCATGTATGCTGAAAACCAATAACCTACCAATAACATAAAAAGTGAATTGTTGTAGGCAACTACACTTAACAATTAACTGGTTTAATTTATTTTTTCTTTTAAAAGACTATATTCATTTTTTTTATCTGTCTCCTTTCTCTGCTTTGCATATAGTGGCATAGTGCTATGTTAAGTATGGAAGGAGATGTGTTAACCCCTTCCTTCCAAATGGGTGTTTACAGTATACAAGCCTTAAAAACCATTGTTTCTGCATCAGTTTAATGCTCATAACGGTCTTCTCAATATGTCCAATCATGGTTGGTTTGCATCTGTGGTCTACTATTTTTTTCTAGTGTATTACTCAGCTAATGCTACTCAGTCATGGCACACAGGAACCAAAATAACCACTGCAAATTGCCAATGTGAAAGGATGCATTTATATAATAGTAAAGTGTTAGTCTGACAAATCCTAAATGTTTAAGATGCTTACACTGGGCTAATATTTCCTCTGTCATAAAATGCATAGCCGACATGAGTCCCTTGCATCTAAAAATTCATCTATGAGTTTGATCAATTATTATTTTTCATTTATGATGTAATCCTTTGTTTTTAGAATGAGTAGTGCATTTTTTCTATATTAATTGTAAAATGAACAGAAATATTGATTTTACCAAGTCGATAAGTAGCGCAAATCTGCAGCAGATGGAACTCTGTAGAAAAACACCAGCTTTAAAAAATAAAGTGCTAACTGCTGAACCCCTTCTCTTCTTGATGTTTTGTAAAGCTAACTTCATGAATGTATGGGTTAATGCATGTTGCAATTAATTTTTGAAGGGTGTATAAGTAAAAAGGGAAATTCAGTAATGTTTCTTTCTCACTTAGGGAAAGAAGAACTGTGTTGAGCTCTTCATTTCTCCACTGAACAAAAAGATAGGTGTTCCAGATACTCTTCCTTCAGCAGAGGTTCTACGTTCACTCAATCTTCAAACACTACACCAAAGACTGTCCCACTTTGGAATAACTGAAGTCTCTTCAGAGGTAAGCCTAAAAATGAAAGTTTAGATGTATATATGGGTGTGTATACATCCATATGCAGCAGTGTCAGAACGTTACGTTCACAAACCCTGGAATTAATGCGATAAAGGCAGACTAGATGTGCCAATCATTATTTAATGGTGCCAAATTCTACATTTCTCTTTTAAAGCTAGCCAGATCACATGATGGTGGGACTCAGGCAAGAATGGTGAAATTTGCTAGCTGAATTTACCCAGAATAGCAAGCAGAGATCAGAAATAGGAGGGAGTGCCCTGAAATATTTACAGTTTATCTACTTCTGGTTGGTACGCTTTAACGTAGAAAGAAATAAGATGATTATATGACAAAATTAGGAGACTGGCACAGCCGCATGTTTCGTTCACTATTTACTATTAGTGTTAATTCAGCCCCATTGTTTACGGAGAGGATAAATGGGTAATGCATTCTTTTCCTTTTTTCATTGTAGACTCTAGGTACAGTTCTCAGTCACAGTGCATGATGCTGTACCAAAGTTATAATGATGGTTCAGAAGTAAACAAAGCAATTCCTTCAGGGAATTGTACATTATAATTATCTCTCTTCTGCTAGTGACTCTTCCATTACATATGATATGAGGTTTTTTTTATATAACATTAGTTCCATGACAGGTCTATAACTTTTATTTTGATTTTTTAAATGACTATCACTATTTTCATGGTGACTTTTTTTGTATACAATATTTTTTATGGTTGTATTTTTATTTTATTTTTCATATTTTATGTAGCTGAAGTGTAAGATTTCAAATTGTGAAATGCACAATATTTTGACTTGAAAAAACTTGAAAAGGAAATCCTGTAGAGTGAAAGAAAATAATTATGTCATCGTATGATTTTCATGGTGCTAAGAACAAATTCCTACGGTAATTTGAAAAAAAAGCATGACTTGCTTTCATGGGTAGAACACTAAAAACTTATGCTTAATCAGTACCCTGTTTCTTTTGATTGTTTTTTTTATGTAATCTTATATGTAATAGGGATTGAACATTCTATCAATCATACTTTAAATTATGCTGACATTTTGTAATTGTATCTTTATGTTATTTTGAGCACTTAGCTGCTAAAATGCCTTTACTACTTTAAATTATTTAACATACATTATATTGTTTAGATTTTACATTATAAAGACATCATTGATCAAATATTATTACAGAATGTACATGGATTTACAATTGGTGTAAATAGTTAGTGTTGCACAATATTGTGCTGATAAACGGTTATTATGAACAGAAGTGCAATGTCATACATGGGCAATTTCAGAGATTGCATTAGTTTGTCATCCACGTGACTAATAGTGCAATAATGTGACTAGTCATCTACTGAGAAATTTTGTTTTTACTATATTTGAAATAGGAAGAGCCTATTCTATTAATATGTTCATATTGACAAATGCTAGTCATACATACTTGCCAACTCTCCCTTAATGTGAGGGAGACTCCCTGAAATAGGGGTGATCTCCCTTACTCCCTGAAGAGTCTGGCATTTTCCCTGATGCTGAGCCAGTACAAGAGGTGGTTGGCTTCGCCATCTGTGGCATGATGACACAGTTCAGAAATTGTGTCCTATGTCCATGTATTGATGACTATAGAGGTGGCCATTTTCATGGAGACCAAGATTTAATCAAAGACTGACAGATAAGACAACATGACTTCATTAATGGAGACAGAAATGTAAAAGACACTTCAGTCTCTAGAGATTCATTAGCTGCTTTTCTTTAGTTTCTTTAACGCATAGTTGTCTACTGTCTCAGAGTGTCCGCATTTCTGGGAGACCTCCTGGGCTCCCGGGAGAGCAGGGCAACCTCCCGGTTCTCACCCCACAATAGATAAATGGTGGGGAAGGGGGCTTAATGTCGCAAATATTGCATCATCTTAGCCCTGCCCCTTGCTGTAATAGTCCAAAATTGTGACAATCGTTTAGGGGGCGGGCCAAAATGATGCGATTCGTCAAGCCCCGCCACCACACGCCCACCTCCCCCGGATCTCCCTGAAGCCAATGAGGAAAAGTTGGCAAGTATGTAGTCATGCTGGTGAAACAAGGATGTCAAGTAAAAAGGCACTATTCCTAGTAACTTACACACTCTAGCTTGCTTTTGTTTTTGCACTTCTTTATTCATACACAGTAACTAGGTCACTTCTGCTCCTAAGAGTAAGTGATTAATGAAGGTCATCTAAAAGAAAAGTGCACTGAAACCTTTATCATTGGTTAAGAAATAATTTGTTGTACAGAAAAAGCTAATAGGATGGACCCAGGAGGAGATCATTGTTCATGTTTTGGAAAATATACCTGTTTTCATTTAGTGTGTAGACAAAATAGTGTCAAAAAACATTAAAATGTGTTACCCTACTGAAAAAATCATATCATGTTTTGTTTTGTCCTGACTTTTCTACATGCATTACTGCATCTGTGAGGAAGGAGTGACAATCTCCAATGTGCTTGGTGAAAAGTCATACTGCTTTTTATTGTTTTGTATAGTGCTAATGATCCATATAAAATGGACCAAACCTCTGTAATATTGATTCATGTTTCTGGAGCTATCACTCATTTTTAACTTTTACTTATGATTTCTTGAGTGCAAACTCATCCCTCAGGTTTCGATCTCTCTATCATTCTTTCATTTTTTATTTTTTTTCTTAGCAGTGAGTATATGAGATATATTTTCGAGATATATTTTTAAGGAACTTTATTACCAACAAGACCTCTTCTACTTAGTCCTGTATTTACTAAACTGCGGGTTTGAAAAAGTGGAGATGTTGCCTATAGCAACCAATCAGATTCTAGCTGTCATTTTGTAGAATGTACTAAACAAATGATAACCAGAATGTAATTGGTTGCTATAGGCAACATCTCCACTTTTTCAAACCCGCAGTTTAATAAATATTCCCCCTTGTCTACATCTTCAGTTGTCTTTTCACGTATCTGGCACAATTGCTTGTCGAGTTTCATAAGGAAAAAGATCCTGTTAGATACATAAAGACGCAAATCCCCTGATTTTTCACTTGTAATTTGGATGTCACATGTAAGGTTTTTAAAAATCTGTCAACATAAGAAGCAGCTTGGATTAATTTATCACTATTATATTTTATTTAAAAAGTGCCAATGCATTAAGCAGTTTTGTTCAATGGATTCATAATGCAAAAAGCTCACATACAATGACATTAAATAAAAGGTAAAGATGGCCCTTCCAAGACAAGCTTACAGGTGTGGGGAACAAATGACACATAAATTGACATTTATGATTTATAAAAACAACAGTCCTTTGTCACAACTCATAGAATTGCCCTATAAATGCCTTTGCTTATTCATTTATTATTTTCTGTTAAAACATTGCCATGTTCCATCACCCTTCTTGTTACCATTGGGCATGACTGTTGAGCCAAGTTTTGAAAAAGACTTTTCTGTGCTCCGTGAAATGTATAGAGACACAAAGGGAAGAAGAAACCTGCTCAACAGAGTCTACAATCTGAAGAGGTGGTAATATAGTTGGTGAACCTTTTAGGATAATCTGTATTTCTGCATTATTTATGATCTAAAATGTGATTGGATCTTGATCTAAGTCTTCATAATAGAACATAATAGATAATTTGAATAACAAATAACACAAAAAAAATAACTTTTGCTTCTACATAAGTGCATGAGCACAGCATGACACTCTAAAAATGCTCTGTATCTGTATGTACAAACTGTTTATTTGGCTCAATAGCCTTTGGTCTTATTGCTATCAGCGTTCACAAGGGTTGCAATAAGAAAGGAGAATTAAGCAATTCTAGTGCTGTCAAGTAGCTTCATTTTGATTCACATTGTTTAGAATTTTTAGGAACTGATGTTTTGCTTTGGGCATGAATCTAAAAGGGACTGATATAGCATTGTGCATATTTTTTTTCATGTTTGATATGTGGTAAAAATTTGACTTGTCACACCAATAAAAATGTGATTGCCATTTAATTAGGTGTCATTTTCTGCTGCAGGCTGAATTTCACAGCTTGGTGGAATTGAGCAACAGAAACTTATTTGCACTATACTGCAAAGAGCATCCACAAAATACATGGAAACCACTTGCTGGTGATAAAGGTAATAGCCGCGCGGCAGCAAAATTGGATGCACTGTCCCTCGGCCCATCAGAGTCTTTAACTCTGGCCAGTTTTGACTTAAGAACCCATAAGAACACAAAATGTTACAGCTAAATGTGGAATGATGTCACTATTCTGCAGAACAGTTCTCAAGATGTAACTTTAATTGGTAGCACTGAGCTTACAGACTTACAAGAAACGTAATGGTTCAAATGTATCAGGATGCGTCAAAACTTTGGAGAGAAACACTGAAATGTTGTGCTTAAATAAAAAATGTGTTACATAACAGGAAGTTAGTAAACTGTAGGTTTTAACTGAGAAACAGATATTGCATTTTTACACAATTTGAAGTGAATCAGTTTTGTTTCTCAACTTGTTTTGTAATGTAGAGTTGCTTGTACGGCTTTCATGCATTTTTTAAATTAACAACTTTGACACTTACTTTAAAAAAAAAGTCAATTATTTTATTACAATTCTGTCCATACATAATTTTAAGCAATTATATAGCCTACCTGTACATGCTATGGTATACTGAAGTAAAATTACAAGCATTTTATAAGTGTCAAAGTCTTTTATTGACAATTACATTAAGTTTATGCAAAGAGACAATATTTGCAGTGTTGACCCTTCTTTTTGAAGACCTCTGCAATTTGCCCTGACTGTAGGGAGTTGGCTCACTAACAATTTTTCCTAAGAACACAGCCACGAATAAAGAATGGTACCAAAACATCCTCCAAGAGCAACTTCTCCCAACCATCCAAGAATAGTTTAGCGACGAACAATGCCTTTTCCAGCATGATGGAGCAACTTGCCATAAGGCAAAAGTGATAACTAAGTGGCTCATCGAAATTTTAGGTCTATGGCCAGGAAACTCCCCAGACCTTAATCCCATTGAGAACTTGTGGTCAATGCTCAAGAGGCAGGTGGACAAACAAAAACACACAAATTCTAAAAAAACTCCAAGCATTGATTAGGCAAGAATGGGCGGCCATCAGTCAGTATGTGGCCCAGCAGTTGATTGGCAGCATGCCAGAGCATATTGCAGAGGTCTTCAAAAAGGAAGGTCAGTACTGCAAATATTGATTCTTTGCATAAACTTAATGTAATTGTTAATAAAAGCCTTTGACACTTATGAAATGCTTGTAATTTTATTTCAGTATATACCATAGCAACATCTGACAAAGAGATCTAAAAACAATGAAGCAGCAAACTTTGTAAAAACCAATACTTGTGTCATTCTCAAAACTTTTGGCCATGACTGTATATCTATCTATCTATCTATCTATCTATCTATCTATCTATCTATCTATCTACCTATCATTTATCCATTTCTTCAGGATATATAAAATCAACTGAAAAGCTGTAGTTTTTTTATGAACCACTCTGTACAAGTACAGCATGTGGAGAGAGTGTGTAAAGAATATAACTATAAATGACTGCAGTCCAAGGAGCTGGAGTTCCACGCAACCTTTGTGCTTAGTAATCCATTCTGAGAAAGTGTTTCCACCTGTAGGGAGATGGGCGGGGCTACATGAAATTTATGAGTGTGTGGGTGTATGGAGGAGTGGCTGAGAAGCAAAAGATTATCTTTAACTATTTCCTCTGCAGACAAGTGAACGGAACCCTCCTATTTGATGGGCCAGGTGATTTCCAAGAAAAAACATTAATCATGTTTGCTTTAGTGAGATGTGGCCATAATATGTGTGTGTGGGAAGAGTATTTTAGCATTAAAGAGATTTTTAACCATACGTGAAACCTGTTAGGTGCATATCTGTCTATGTGTTTCAGTGTATGTCAGAAGCTCTTGTCTCTGGTTTATCTTTAAATATTTTTTTCTTTGTTTTCAAGAAAAATGTTCTTCAGGGACAACATGAGGCTGATAAGATTTGGACCAAAGAAGGTTTTTACACTATTGTTATCTTCCTCAGCACATTTGTCATAATCGTCACATGCTTAATGGTGAGTTCTATACACATATATGTATTACATATTTATTATTCTATATAATGTTTTGCTATATTGTAACATCATACAGTTTAACAAGCTATGTTTAACAAGTTGCTGCTATCTGAGGCAAAGAAGGTATCTAGCTCCTTTTATTTAATCATTTGTTTCTACAAAGAGAAGATTTTAGGAGTTCCAGAAGTGACAGCTGTAAACACTGAATCACATGATGCGTCAAAAGATATATAATTCTGTTTTGGTTGGTACAACAGGCATGATCTACATGTGTATAAAAAATATCCTGTTTTGTTATTATTGTATATAAAAAAATCCATGACTTCTATGCCATATATAAATTATTTCCATGTATTATTTTATTAGTTGTTTTACACTTACACCTTTTTTAGATGTGTGTGTGTTGTATTCCAAATGCATGCAGAGCTGGATTATAGACAGGGCAAGCAAGGTGCTAACTCCAGGGCCCCCACACAGCAGTCCTCCCCCTCCTCACAACTTATTAGTCTCTCTGTCACACAGCACCCACCACCCACCTTATGGTGTGACTGACCACGCTAGATAACATTAAATGCAGGCAGTCAGTGTGGTCGGGCAAGCAAGTCAGAGAGCAAAGTTATATTGTCAGGGGTCCCAACAAGTTACTTGCCCTGGGGCAGCCCACACATTTTAATCCAGTTCTTAAATAGCAGCATGAGGTTTTTCTTCAGAGCCATCAAGAAAAGTGATTTTCATAGCTGACCGGCTGATATATGATATGGGAATTTGTACCTATACATTTGAATGCAGCATAGTTTTAGACTGTTGAAATTAAAACACTAAAATGTGAGACAGCGTCAAATAACAAGCTTTGTCATGTAAGGAACACTGCAAGCTGTTTTTATCAACACAGTGCTTTGTAATGGAATAAATAAGTGGTAATATTATCTTGGGGCTCAAAGTTATTTACAAGCTCCTTTAGACAGGTGGATCAAATTCTGTACAGAACAGAAACCAAAGAAAAATACTCAGGATAAAGTAGCAGACATAGAAAACAATGGTCTATGTTCCAGTACAAATGTGTGTTTCACACAGCAAGCAGACCAAATATGCTGGATTTACCAAATCAATCACAAAGTGATAGTCAAAGTGAATGAGCCGTTACAGTTATACTGCAGTCATCTAATTTTATTTGTGAGCTTCATTGGCCCATACAGTATAACAAAATAATGTGCCTTATGCTGGACATCTATGTATGTAAATCAATCAGATATAATGAAATAATATTAATACCCCACATTTCAGTATATGAATAACTGCAGTCCATAACAAAATCCAGGAGGCATATGTTTTTCAAAGCTTTATATTTGTTCCGAAAAAACAAAAGTATAGTTTCCAAAGATACCCAGCAGTGGCCAGCCTATTACACCCAGCAGTGCCCAAAATATCATACCCAACACTGTCTATCGTATTATACACATTATTACCTATAACAGTATACCCAGCCATGACCAACACATTATGCCAAGCCAGTGCCCAATGCATTGATTCCAGTAGTTGATGCCCAGCTAACTCAAGCATTGCAATAATCAAAGTTTACGCCAAAACAATCTAGTTGTGTTATAGAAACTATGTGAATACCAATATGTACAATTATTATAGGATGATCTTTCAAAATTCTAGTTCATGTCGCAAATCAATCCCACGGGAAGTTGTGCCCACAGTAACTATCACATGGATTTTGCTGTATATAAATGCATATAAACTTGTATAGTAAAAAAACACAGGACTTTGATCAAAATATTAACTCTCCTGAGACATTCACAACTATTGCCAAGTGTGCAACATAATGAGTTTTTTTTTATTTCCATTGAATGCATCTAATGTAAACATAACTTGAACCTTGTGGCCAATTTGTACACTAGTCTACCTATTCTATTGTTCTTCATTTCATTTTTATATACTGTACATAAAATATAATACATATAAGTGCTATTAACACGGCTTTGGAAAAGATTTAGAAATGCAAGGTGTTTCAGAAATAAAATCTCCCATGATATAAGCAAAGTTCAAACGAGAGGTCCAATGATTATAAAGACATATATCTGGACATAACTATGTTAGTGAAATGTAGTTAGCAATAATGCAATAATATAACAGCTGTTGGGACTAACATTATGTGAGATCTACATTAAATGAGATCTACCAAACTGACACATTACAAGAAAATAAAATTCCAACTGGACATAGCCATAAAAAAAATGAAAGAATTAAGAGTCATCTGTAAACATTTATCATCATCACCATTTATTTATATATCGCCACTAATTCCGCAGCGCTGTACAGAGAACTCATTCACAGTCCCTGCCCCATTGGAGCTTACAATCTAAATTCCCTAACACACACACAGACTAGGGTCGATTTGATAGCAGCCAATTAACCTACTGGTATGTTTTTTGATTGTGGGAGGAAACCGGAGCACCCGGAGGAAACCCACACAAACACGGGGAGAACATATAAACTCCTCACAGATAAGGCCATGGTCAGGAATTGAACTCATGACCCCAGTGCTGTAAGGCAGAAGTGCTAATCACTAGGCCACTGTGCTGCCCAAAATGATCTAATGTAGGAGCTTTTTTCAGGGTGCAATAAAAAAGTTTATTGGGGAACTATGTTTTGAGATTTTGGACATATTTATGAAAATATAATTTTCAGAAGAATCAATGAGAAATTGGACATTGTGGAGCCCATTTATAAAGTACACTAGCGGTGCACTGCAAATCACCTTGGCTTTTCACCAGTGAGCCTTTACAGTGTGTCCAGTACACATCAAGGTACATGCTTGCTCTCTAGTCTCGAGAGGCCTGTCTGCAAACTAGTGTGCGTAGGATTGCAGGGAGGCATAATAAACTGTAGAGGCACACTGTGCAAAAGTGTAAATGTTACATCAAAGTCCAACCATCTACCACTTCATAACCAACCATTTCATTAAATAAAACTATTTGTTTTTCTCCTAAAATTCTGCATGATTTAGCCTCATATACACCTGCAATTGGTCATGAATGTGAGGGTACATCAGTACTGTCATTATTTCATGCAGAAATTCATCGTTTTGAGCCTTTTTTTTATCATTGGGTAAAGTACACCTAGAAATGCTAATCTCCCTGAAGTACAACTGAAAAGCACAAAATGTATCCCATTAATGCCTTTAATGTGCAAAATGTAATTTTACAAATGATGGCGGTCTATTCCCACACCGCCATTAATGTTACTGTCCTCATTAAATTGTTTAGCTCTGCTTTTCCCAATGACAGTAGGAGGTGACACCTGGTGTATATCTATGTGTATGACAAAATCACCAAACACCAGCAGCATTTCATTATTTTTCCGTTCTGGTTTACAGATAAGAGACCCCAGACCTGTATTTACACTGCTTTCATCACTTCAATTTGCATCAGGAAAACATTTAAGGGTCATTCAATTGTCCGCGTTGAGCTGCCAAGCATAAGCCTGATTTTCGGCTGTGCACATTTTCGGCTACTACCATACCCCAACATCCCAGATATTCCTGTGCACTTCTATAGTGTGTGAGGAAAAATCCAAGATGTTGCATCATCACGTAGTGCCCCCGACCGTTGGTACATTGCCAACAATTGAATTGCCTCGTAAATAATAAGCCATAATGCACCCCTTACTGTAAATTATTTCTGATACTGAATGTCACCTTGGATTAGTCTGGTCTATGTAAAAGCACTCAGCCTGTGGCCTTGAGCTCTATACAGTCATAGGAATTCTCAGCGATATCTAATATCCTTATCATTTAGAGTACGGTATGCAATATACCATAGCTAGCTGTATTTTGCCTTCTGAAATTATGCAATCCATCTTGGAATACTTTACTTTCAAAATGATTTATATAATAATACTACACTTCAATGCCTTGACATTCATACTCAGCAAATATAATATTTATATATTTTACATATTTTCAAATTTGTGTATTAAACATGTTAAGATGCACTTGGAACTTCTACTAAGTGTTTAACTTTACTTCAAGAATATAAGTCATTTGTGACTTTATAAGCTGAAGAAGTGTTCTCAATAAAATAAAACATAAAGCAGAACATTCTACAGTCTACATTCTGGAATATATAGTGACAGATGCACAGGCGGAAGCTTTCACAACAATATTTGCTCAGGTGTTAAAAGAAACAGAGCAGCTTGAAATATTTCCCTCCTCCTTTTTCCTCCCCCTCCTTTCAGCAGAACAGCTATAATGAGTATTGTAAAGCTATATGTTTGTTGCACCTGAATGGCAAGTTAGATAGTTAACAACAATAGCACAAACAAATGTATGTCACAGGATGTTGATTATATGTCAAAACAAGTCTTGAACTCGAAGGACTTGTTTAATAACTGCACAAGTTATGCTGAGTTCTAAAAAGATTACATCATTACTGATTATATATAACGTCTACATGTAAGAAAGTGCCCATCAATATACAGCCATTAACATACATTCCTGCCATAGACAACACTTTTGGTGTAACATTACTTCCATGTATTATAATAATTTTATTTTTATTTAATGTTTTTTTTTGGTTTTTTTTTAAAAGCACACTTAATGTAACCAGGGTTGTTGTAATCTAATGATTTGCCATCACGTAGAGAAAATGTCATCCACCAGAGAGCAGCTTCCCACAGTAAGGATATTGGAACTATACCGCTGTGCAGTACTTATGTAAAGCCCCTTTTTGTATTAGTGTAGGTGATGCTCTGTGAGTGAGGAGGTGCAGCATTAGAAGTGTGACTGTGTGGTGGATTCGTAGGGTTTAAACAGAGGTCTGGCCCGATCGCTATAAGAATGCTTGTTGGGTGGGGCAAATGGGAGTGCTGGGAAACCGTTCTTGTCCCTTCAAGTAAGTCACGTCAGCCACAGTCCTAGGCTACAAAGAGACTGCAGAGAACTCATTTCAGTGTAAAGTGAGTCTTTGTTCCATGAGCGGGGCTCTGGAACCCAGTAAATGTTGAGTGAACTGACAGTGATTGCTGTGAGGAGTCTGAGAGATGCTGAATGCATGAGAGTTTGATATAGTTGACCTGTGCAGAGTGTAGTAAATTTGATCTGTCAGGGAATAGGGTTGCATGAAACCTGACATGGGAGAGTGCTAGTTGGGACAGATAGAGGCCTGGTGCTGAGTTACTGCAAGTCGAGTACACAGAGGCTGACAGTGTACAGTTCTGGAGAAGAGTGACAGTCCATAAATACAGAGAATATCAGCTATTGAACCATTACCTGCATGTGTACCTTACCAGAACTATATATAGGAGAGAACGGAGATGTAGAAAGCTGTGCATGCATGGCGTCCTGAGATGGTCTGGTGCCTGTTCTTCTTAACACATGTGTTTGTACTGCATAAATACAACTATTTGAGCAGTTCGTAAATGGCGTCTACCTCTGGTACACCTACACCACACTGCCAATGAGCAGGGGATACACTTTGTATTGTATTTTTAAATAAAAGATTAAGGTTTTTAAGAAGCATTTGCATGTCATAACACTTGGAGGAGTACAGTTGTCTGAACTATGGTTGGTCCAGAGTAATGTGTAAATCTGGCATCTGACATCAAACTGTTTATTGTTTCCAAACAAGCTATTGCATTTCTGCATGATCACATGAATGCACAATTGAGAAACACAAGTTACAATTTAAATATTTTTTTATCAGATCGTTTTTAAACAGTGAAGAGAAGCGATGTGAGACATATATTTGCAGAGCATATACAATAGAGGACAGCTGTAGAGATATTAGACTTTAAGGGCCTGAGTCATTAAGGAAAGTAAAGCAAAATAAAGGAGTAACGTTGCACCTCGGCAAAAATATGTTGCATTGGAGAGGAAGGTAAATTTAAAATGTGAGGACAGATTTATAGTTGGCATGTCCTATATCAACTTTAAATCATGCATGCCAACTCTCCCTGAATGTCCAGGAGCCTCCTGAATTTCGGGTAGGTCTCCCGGAATCCTGGGAGAGCTGGCGATTCTCCCGCATTTGCCCACTTTCGTAAATTAGAGCCTGCATGTACGGGCAGAGGGGGTGGGGCTTCGTGATTTGCGACATTTCGGCCCCACCACTGGTGATGTAATGTTTGTTTGTCTTTTTACCACTGTAAAAAGACCCAAAACAGGCATTACGTCACCCGGGGCGGGGCCAGAATGTTGCAAATCACGAAGCCCCACCCCCTCTGCCCGTACATCCCTCATGCCCACCAGGATCTCCCGAACCCGGCCAACATAAGGTTGGCAAGTATGCTTTAAATTTCAGTGTAATAACAAAGTTAGCAAGCATTTGTGTGCTACATGACAAAAAAGTCAGTATTTTCTTTATGTGCAAAATAATAAACCAATTTCCACTCCTTGCATTGTAACAGGTTTTTTTTCCAAGGTAAATCTACTCATTTTTTTGCCTTGATGACTACAATACACACACTTCAATCACTTCAATCATAGTCAATGCAGGGCCGGTGCTAGGGTCCTTTGCGCCCTAGGCACACTTTAAAAATCGGCGACCCGCCGCAGGCACACTTTAAAAATCGGCACCCGGCACACTGTCAAAATCGGCGCCCTCCTCCCTAAGTCTTTCCTTACCTTGCCTCCATAAAGCTGCTCCTCTCTGCTCCGTCTCCTCCCCTCCACTCACTGACACTGTCGGGCCGTGATGATGATGTCACGCCCGACAGTCAGTGAGTGGAGGGGAGGAGACGGAGCAGAGAGGCGGTGGTGTTGATCCATAGCCCCTTCCCCCCTCCCCGTGGATTTATCGGAAGCTGTGCGGCGGCCGTGGAAGGTATGGTCAGCGGTCGCCGCACAGTTTTAAAGTAATTTTATTTCTGAGGCGCCCTCCAGAGCCCGGCGCCCTAGGCAACAGCCTAACCTTGCCTAATGGGAGCGCCGGGCCTGAGTCAATGCTTTTAGACAAAATTTTCCATTGAAAATATATGTGAATCTGGCAATCTACATTTGATCATATTTCTCCATTTGATACCTATATATGTATTAATTCTTTAACAATTTGATTGAAAAAAAATCTTTTCTATTAAGTGACCTAATTGTAGAGTATGTGGCCAGCTTTAGCCTTGGCAGCCCTCAATAGAATACACGAATACACAAATTTGATGAATACTGTCATAACACACATCATCCTACTACTTTCACAAAAGTATGGCTCGTATTTAGTTTATTATTAATATTATAATTTAATATTATTTATTGCACCATAGATAATACCTGAATTTATGAATTTGAAGTAATATTTTGCTAAAGCAATGCCTTAATAAATAAAAAAAACTATGAATTTATTGCAAATAAATAATAAAATAAATACAATATGAACATATAAATGAAGTCTATCAAGTGGTAATAATTACTGGTGGGTCAAAGCCCTATGTGGCTCATGTTCACAACCTGATTAGGTGCTAAAACAGGGTTACTGACATCCCACAGTATGGAAAACCGAGATTACACTAATGAACAGTCTCACGCGTTGGTGAAATGCATTTTGATTCTATGACTTCTATATCCATGTGGCCATTTGTGTCCAGATCTAACAAAATTAAAACCCGTCAAATTAACTGCCGAATAACTTAGTCATAGGTTCTACTACAGGATATGTCGATGAAGCTTAAAGCAGAACAAAGTACCTGAAAAGGTTAAAGACAGAGATCTATATATAGAACACCCTGAGCTGCATGTTATCTATAGTTATAGGATGACTTGGGTGGATTGAATGAACAGCACAGTCATTGCCATGTAGTGGGCGATTGCTTTCAATCAGTACATAAGAAGCAAAAGCATGTACTTTTGTGCTCAAATGAAAAAAGAAACAAACAAACGTGGCATGTATGTCATACCTTTTAATGGATAACTGAAAAAGAACAAACACCCAGCCAGCTTTTACAAATTTGTGGTATTTTAATCAACACATATCTTACAAATGATGCTGAATATACAAGGTATATATTGTACAGTATATATACACACAGAGATTATCGGACATATATTCTTCTTTTACAAATGCAAAAAAGTTAAAGGGACATGTGTAGTGATTGTACATCAGAATGTGCCACATGATAGCTCAAAGCTGTGGTTTTTTGAACTGTGTCCTAGATAATGAATGTAAACTGTTACTTTTTTTATTAAAATGTAGCCCAGTGAAGCAAGCAGATTCATAATTACCATGAAATGACACGGGATAAATCGAGGCGTTAGGGGCCTATTTATTTACAATCAGACTTTTGCCCCGTTAATTATCATCTGTCATCTCAGCGATGACAAGTGAATTAACATGGCAATATATTACTGAAGTCATGTATGGAGAGCGCATCCGATAAGGGGCTGTCCCTGCAATTACTTCTTTCTAAAGATATCTCTGATATCTTCCGTGTTAGCTTTTTCTTAAACAGGCCCCTTAGTGTGTTAAACATTCATCATCATCATCATCGTTTATTTATATAATGCCCCTAATTCCGCAGTGCTGTACAGAGAACTCATTCACATCAGTCCCTGCCCCATTGGAGCTTACAGTCTAAATTCCCTAACACACACACACACACACAGACACACACACACAGACTAAGGTCAATTTGTTAGCAGTCAATTAACCTACCAGTATGTTTTTGGAGTGTGGGAGGAAACCGGAGCACCCGGAGGAAACCCACGCAAACACGGTGAGAACATACAAACTCCACACAGATAAGGCCATGGTCGGGAATTTAACTCATGACCCCAGTGCTGTAAGGCAGAAGTGCTAACCACTAGGCCACCGTGCTGCCATTGTAATTTGTTGTTTCAGGTCATTATCGCAATTAATTATCTTGCATTTAGCTAACAGCCGAAGCATAGTTTAAAAAAACAATTGTGTTTTGCAATGGTCAGTGTGCTTGGAAAAATACTAATATGTTATTGAATTGTCTGTGTATTTCTACACATATATAGCTTATTCTACAAAGGACAGCTACAGAAAATAATTTTATTTTGCGGAGGTCAGTGTGTTATTGTGAGGGTGTAAAAATAAAAAGGGAAAATATAAATTAGACGGGCAATACTGCAGTATAGCAAATGTAGTGTGCACTGAGGTGCACAGTAGTCTGGGCTAGTAACCAGGCCCTTTCAGAGGTTCATATAGGCCCCGGGGAAATCCAAAATAAGAGGCACCCCACCTCCCTTTTCTTAAAAAAAAAATTAATTAAAATGTACAAATAAATATTGTATACATATACTGATGTACTGATTTACTGTAAACTTCAATTTATTTTTTATCTTTTCTTTTTTTCACTGCAAATGTAGCAATCGGTTTGGAAAATTCCAGCTTTTGTGCCACGGTGCAGTTAATATTTAGCATTTCTAGCCCGTTCAATCGCTTTTGTCCCATAGTTGAGCGATGACAGCTTTTTACGATCTACAGCGTCAAAACGCTGAAAGTTTTATCACTAGAAATGTCAGATGCTAGCAAACTGAGGAAAGTGCGCAAAGACACTGTGATGTTGGGAAACACCACAGAAAGTCCTAGTTCTAGGATTCCTGTAAGAAGTTCCTTTGACTTGCATTCCAACTTAAAGTCTGCACTATAAATTAGCTTCATGAAAATTAGTTTGTCATTTAAATATTGGGCAAAATCTTTCTTGTATTATTGCTGAAAGTTTTCCGCTGTGGATCATAGGTCTTTATTACTCGTTTTGTTGAGATCCCAAAGAGACTTAAATAATTTACAAATTACTTCCAATGAAGTAAATCAACGATGAAGACCAGACAGAATGCGTCTATGGCTACATAGAAAATGTTGACCCTATATTGCTTTTCGGCATCAGATTGAGGTAAGTGGTGACTGGTGGAGAGCTCGTTGGAATCTCAAACTTTTTTACTAAACTTTTGCACTCTATGACAATCTAATCCCATTTATTGCACATCTGTTCAATGTCTTTGATAAGACATTTGATGTTGTCCAGCTCAATGTCCAATATAGCATTGCAAGCCTCAACAAGGTGGGTAGTTTAGTCAATCATTATAAGTAGTTTTGTCCAGCAAGATGACATTAGAACAAAATTTCGACAAGTACTTCTTAATGGACTGAATTTCAAGTTTGGGCAGTGAGAATGAGAATTTCAATATTTGATAAAGCAGTTCCCAAAGAATGCAAATGATGTGCAAATGGTTTATCAGAATCAATGCGTGCAGACCATCTAGTTGTGTATATATTATGAAGTGAAGCAGGGAAATGCTGTTTCAGAATTTCCTACCTTTATGGAGAGAAACTGAAGATATTGTACATTTGTTGGACATTTCCAAAGGAAGTAATTGCCTCCTCACAGGATTTGGCACAATCAACACCCACAAGGTTTAGTGTGTGTTTCCACAGTTGGAGAAAATACAGTATGAGTCCAGTCCAATTTCCTAATTATAAACAACCAATTCCCTTGCGAATTTGCAAGTCACTCACCCCCGCAAATCTCAAGGACAAGTGACGTTCTCATGTGTCTGTGTGGCTAAATGCATCATGTGCAGAGAGAGTAATAACCAATTAAGATGTTTAGGCGCTAGGTTTGAACTTTTATTACTTGGAAATTGCCAAATTAGCAAATAGATAAATATAAAACAAAAAAAGTCGAAACACAAAAACAATAGGTCAGAAAATTTTGAGGCCCCCTGCCAGTCGGAGGCCCACGCTAATATCTTCCCTAGCCCCCTCCTCTGGTAGGGCATGCTAGTAGTAACAGTCACAGAGGACATCCATAGATATTTTCCAGTAGTACAATTAAGGAAGAATGAGTATCTCAGGGGATGTAAACTCCTTTTATAAAACTGTACACATTTGTGGATGCTTGCTGATTGGCTTCTTTACATTCTAGTCTGATTTTCAAGTGCTCGGTACTATTCTGCAATATTTTTGTGCATCAGGACCAATTGGAAAATTTCTGAAATTGTCCAAATTTCAGAATTGGCTGAATCATTTCACTTATTTCTACTCTTCCCGTCTTTGGACTAAATCCCAGTTATAAGTCCAAAGTCTTTCACAATCCTCAACTCCACTGCTTTGATCCATCATTTAGCATATTCACCCTTAAAATGTATTATACAAACATTACTTCTGCTTTTTCTTTTCATTTTGTTAACAAAGGAGTGTATGTCCAGTTTTCTGCGTGTGTTTATGTCTTATATTTTCACTATCCCTTGTTAAAATGAATGAAGTCCCACATAATTCTGTTTATTATATCTTTTAGTTATCCATTGAAAGATATCACCTTTATTCCACTTTTCTTTTTTGTTTCGTCACTTGAAGACTAAGATACATGTTTCTGCTTCTTATCTGCTGGCTTCCATGGTATAAAGTGCTTTTTTGAGTTAGACAGCAATGGTATTATTATTATTGTTGATTTGTAAGGTGCCACAATGCTCCGCAGCGGGGAAAACAGGGCATACATAAAACAGGGGCATACAAGTAAACAAAGTAAATGCAGACATGAAAACAAAGGAGATAGACAGCCATGTACATAAGCTTACCATCTAGTGGGAAAAGAGCCTAACAATCACAAGCAAGGCCGGATTTACCATTAGTCAACCTAGGCAATTGCCTAGGGCCCAGCGGTCCCCAGAGGGCCCTCCCAGGGCTAGCGGTGAGACCAACCTTTAAAAGTGGGCTGCTACTTATGGGCCAGTGCTATGTGCTTGCACCCCCGGGCTAAAGTCTTCCAACCAGCCCCTGAATAGGGGTATATGTTACGCTAAAAAACTATAGTGCTATGGATTTTTTTTAGGGAGGGGGCCCCAAACCAGTATCTAGCCTAGGGCCCCATGTGGTCTAAATGCGGCTCTGATCACAAGAGGAGCAAGTGTGAGGTTGAGATAGCTGTGAGGGTGTAGTAGAATAGATGGGAGTAGTATAAACTCTAATTAAGAGATTGGTATAAAGGGACCGATTAAAGATTTGAAATGAGCCATGGCACAGGTCAGAGATAGCTCAGTGGTGTGAGGAAGAGCATTTCAAGGTGAGGTTTGAGATGTATGAAGGAGTAATGTTGTTAAGGGCTTTGCAGGTGAGGGTGAGTAATTTGAATTTGATTCGTTAGGATATGGAGAATCAGTGCAGGGGCGAACGGAGGATTGTCCCCCCGACCCAAAAAAAAAACAACCCCTGCCAGAGCTGCTGTGCATGCGCAGCAGCTCCGGTTCTTCAGCGCTGTCCTATACAGCAGCCGCGGCGCTGTCTAAGAAGCGTCCGCGGCGGTGCTGTATACACTACAGCACAGTCGCGGACGCTTCTTTGACAGCGCCGCGGCTGCTGTATAGGACAGTGCAGCTATAGCGGCCACTTAGTTAGCGCAGGGGGGGGGTTTCTGCGCCACTGCAGTGTAGAGATTTTCAGAGTGGTGCTGCAGACGTGGAGCAGCAAGAGAGGAATTTCAGTCTTGCAGCAGCATTTAGGGAAACCAGCAATGTGGTGAGTAGCACATTAACTCATTATAGCATTCATTGGGTGGTGGGTGCTAGGTTATTAGTGTATCATCCAAAAATCATTAAGTACAGTTGTGGAACAATAAGTACCAGCAAACCCAGGCAGCCATTGACTGCTTGTGTATGCTGGAGCTTGTGTAACTACAATCGCCAGCATTGCATGACCACCAAGGCCAACTGGAACATGTATTTCCACAAAAGTACATAATAGTAAAAAAACACACCAAGGGCTAGATTTACTAAGCTGCGGGTTTGAAAAAGTGGGGATGTTGCCTATAGCAACCAATCAGATTTTAGCTTTCATTTATTTAGTACCTTCTACACAATGATAGCTAGAATCTGATTGGTTGCATTGGCAACATCCCCACTTTTTCAAACCCGCAGCTTAGTAATTCTAGCCACAAATGTTTTAGAATTTAATTAAAATAAATACTCTCCAAACTAGTCCAACTGGAATGAAAAAAAAAAGATAACCAAGAGACTTGTTCTTAGTAGACCCACAATGCGAATGAATGGAGGGATCAATAAGCGATCAGCCAATCAGAGTGTTTGTTGTCATGTATTGAGCCCTTCATTCATATATTTTTAATTATTTGTTTTACAAGAAATTACAACACTAGTGTGAAAGAACCTAAATACCTAAAGAAATGTCTTAAACAACATGCACATTCCACAGCTTTTTGTATTAATAATATTGCTGTATTAGCTTTTAAAGTTAATGCAAGCTAAAGTCAACATTAGTAAATATATGTATGGCAAAATCCTGTAGTAGATTATAAATACATTATATTGAAGTACTTACTGGTGGTGCAAGTTCTAAGTGATAATACAGAGACTAAACATAGAGGAACTCATGTAGAGTTTGATCCATTTCTTGCATAAAATACGCTTTTGTGTCACCAATATAGACCTGGACACAGACTCATATGCACTTGTCAGGAGGCATATCGCTTGCCCCTGACAGTTGCATATGAGTCTGTGTGCTCAACCCCTGGTCATGATGATGATGATCGGCATCTGCATCTGATTGGCTAATTACAACTGGATCCCCCCCCCCCCATACACACACTGATAGTAAATAAAGCATAAGCATATTATATGAAGTTGCACCTAGCTATTCTCATTACTTAATTGATATTTACATTTGTACTGGCAGGAAAGAAAATTGCCAATTGATATTTAAAATTAGTGCATATGCCATAATGCAAAGCTGGATGCAACGTGAGATGCTTCTGACTTAGCATACACCCAATTTGTGGTTTTTTTTTCAGGGGCTTATTTTATGCCGGGAATTTTTATATAAAAAAAAAGTGCAGGCATCCAACACTACATAAACCCCAGAAAACATGTGCTGGCTTTGTTTGTATTTTACTGTTTAATCATTTTTATTATGCATCAACCTAATGTAGGCAACATTATCTATATGTTACATGACTGTATTTCATTTTTATAAACAGAAACAATAAATTAAACCTTACAATGAAGAAAACAAACCTCCCACAGCACAAATTATTGAGCTTTTTCTGAATACACGTCTTTGATTTTTTTGTGTATGTTTGCTTTGCTTTGTTTCTATAGTGGGAGGAGAAAATTGTTGATACTCTTTACTTTCTATCTCTGTAGGTACTCTACAGATTAAAAGAAAAGATCCAGTTTTCATTGAGGCAAGACAAGAAAAACCAAGAAATACACCTGTCGCCTCTCTCGGTTCAGCCTGCACAGTCTGAAGCAAAACGTTCGAGCAGTATGGTTCATCCTGAGCATTTGCCAAAAGCTTTAAATATTGTTATAGACCCACAGTGCCCAGGCACCTTTGAAATTAAACTTCCAATTTCTGCAGGACCTTCCCCATTTAAGATGAAACCAGTGGGCCTACAAGAAAGGTAAGTCTTTGTTTAGCTATGCCAAGCATACACTTTCTTTAAACACTTAATAACTTGTGTAACTAAAATGTTGAATTTTGCATACATGCACATGGATGGTAATTAGCAGCAAGCAGCCAATCAGACATTATTTCTGATTAGTCTTGTGAATTAGTTTAATGTAGACAGTTGTGTAATTGGTTGTAGTGTGTTAAGGCATGTTTGTGTTATTTGATGCAACTTTTTAAATAAGCCTTGTAATTCTGATACTGGTTTTACATACATCATTCTTTTAACATGAATGATAGGTTTTTCACTATTAGTAAGATCACTGAATGCCATTTCAGTCAATCACAGATCAAGGGTAAAGTATCAGTCATTCCTGACATATAAACCAGAGGTCTAACGTCAGTGGAATTCAAAGTTTTTTCCTGGCACAGGGGACATTTAAATTCTTCGCTCCCACTATTAAGCACAGTAGATCACCTCACCTCACTCCAAAGTTAACACCCAGATATATCAAGCAAAAGGGGTATTATAATCGTAGTGGATCAACTTGTATTCTATGTTTATTGGTACTTAGTTTGAACTTACCATAGACTACCAAGAGAACAGCCTATAAAATAATCAGAAATTAGTCATAAATAACAACATGGTAGTTTTCTTCAGGATATCCAGTAACAGTATGTAACTCATGCATTGGATCTCAAAAATAAACCATGGTTTAGCTTATTCTATCAATAACAATCTTTTTTATGTCTACAAATATATTTTGTTGAGTGGTAGAATCTACAGTAAAGAAACATGAAGTAGTCAAAACAGTTCCATGAACTATTTACCTCATTCCACATTTGCCCAAAAAATATAATATGTTTGCCAGTGGACTTTGTATGGATAAATGGGACCCTATCATCTTTCAGTTCTTTGATACATACCGGAGCCGAATGCCATAGGTAGCTGCTGCAAACGTGAGTAACAAGGAAAGGTAGTGTCAGATCCTGCCAAGGGTAGTTATTAATCTCCCTCCCAGCTTCAAGCCATACCACTTGGGAACTCTCCTTGGATCAGGGAGAATTAACTTAGACAGTCTCACCGGGGGTTATGGCGTTTGTTGGGCAGGTCAGGATTGCTCACAAAGATGTCTGTTTGTGGCTGTAGCATTCCACTGATACTACTTCTCTATGTATCTGACAAAGCAGGGTGACAGTGGGTTTTATCACTTCCTCATTGACAGACTAGCGAATGATCCGGGGATTGGATTAGTGGACATAGTGCTCAGAGAATAGTGACTATAAGCTTTCTCTTTCACAGGGTTGGGGGGCATTAGGATGGTACAGTGAACCACTTGGTAATTATTCATTGTTAGTCCCAGCCTCCAGGCTGGGACTGCAAAAGACTGAAACATTAACCCGGCATCATCATACTTTCACACATCGTTAACCTTTCCTGGTCATTAGTCTATGTCTATCTTCTCTTTAAAGGCAAATAACTTGTGGCTGAGGAATATTTGATAAAATGACTTTTTTGGGCCACAACTCCAAGTATTCTGGACATATGGGGATAAAGATAAAGAAACCTTAGAAATTATTAATCATTGTTGGCTAAGGTCTCTCATCAGTCTCCTGAAGGGCCATTGATGCCTTCTCTTATGTTAAGTAAATCCTAGACACAGCACTTGTTGTACTTCAATATTGATTTTCCAATTTATTAAGACTTTTCTGTTATTTGGGTCATGGTAAAAACCTTTTCCCAATTGTTCAATTTTATTGCTATGGAAGGTTTTCCTCAATTCTTACTATCACATATCGGACCCACAGACCAGCTTGCTGGGTCTAGCATGCTTACTCCCGGCACTGAGGTGCTGCGTCCATCCAGGGACGGGCGTCATTTTAGATTTGGGGCTGCGCATGTGCAGACCCATCTTTTATCTTCTCTGGCATTTAGCCATAGTCTGATTAGCTATTCCTCCCACTCACTTCTCTCAGGTATTTGAGGCAGCTGTGCCTCTCCCATTAGTTGGCTCCCTACAGTTACCTGTCAACCTGAAAAACCAGAGTCTCCAGCTTCTCAGTTTTTTCTGGAAATCCAGATATCCTAAATCTGCAGTTATGCATCAACCTGGAAAACCATAGTCTCTAGCTTCTCCGATTTATCTGGCATTCCAGACATCTTATACCTGCAGTCACCCATCATACCTAGGTAACCAGAGTATCCAGCCTTCCCGCTGTCCTGGTCATCCTGATACCTCTACCAGTACTAAGTGTTCGCTGTCTCCAACTGGTCTCGACTGGTGCTTGCCCGGAGAACCACAACCTGTGGGTCTGAAGCAGCCAAGACCAATAATAACTTGACCCAGTTAGACTTAGATTCCGCATCTCCATGGTAGGCAGTACTAAACCACGCAGATCAGACAGGATCCGAAAAGTCTTGTCTCTAACGTGATACTTACTGATATACTCATCAAGGACATTTTTCATTTATGCAGGCAAAATAATCGTCTCAGATCATGATGTACAATTTGTGGAAAAATTCTGGAGAGCCTTCTGTAACAAATTAAGTGCCAAGTATCCACAGACTAAAATTCTAGAGCAATATTTGAGGTCTTATATTTTCCCACACAAGTTTCCTCATAATAATCATCGGTGGTAATCGTTAATATGATTACCACTCTTCCGACAACCACTTCACCTACAAAAAAACCCCCCGAAAGTTTTAAAAAGCGATGTTAATATTTATAGAATTACCTTTAAAGCCACTCTGCAGATCACCGATGGACCCGAATGCTGACCGCAAGTGATTTCGATTGAAGAGGTATCCGGCACTACTGTTTACTTTCATCACGACTTCTGTTCATCTGAATTTAAAGTGGCAATGTCGGGCCCCCGCAGGTTAAGTGTTTAAACATTTAACCCCACATTGCCACTTTAAATTCAGATGAAATGTAAACAGCAGTGGCAGACACATCTTCAATCAAAATCACTTGCGGTCAGCATTTTGATCCATCGGTGATTCGCTTTAAAGTTAAGTCTATAAATATTAACATTGCTTTTTACAAAATTTTTTGGTAGGTGAAGTGGGTGACGGATTTTTCTAAACCGAAAAACCGTACCCAACCCGTAATCACACTCATGACTTAACTGAGAAAACACCCTTTTTCCTGGTATGTAGTAATAGTACACATCCAAAACTCTAAAATCAATCCCATTCTTCATCCGGACTGCCAGTAGCTGATGGCTAACCTTCTCCATGCTTCATTGGTACTTATAAAGTTCCTGAACGAATCAATGCTGTGCTATTTCATCTTAAATTACTTTATTGCAAATAGTCATTGTCTTACATATATTTTTACAAAAGCTTCTTATTCTCAGTTTTTTTACTTTTTGAAACCCGCCTCCAAAGAGATTACCTGTGGAAATCAACAAAAATTTGAGATCAGTCACATCCTAGATTCTAAAATCTTCCATGGCAAATTTGGTGAAATGGAAGAGTTATGGTTCTGAATAAAACTCTTGAGTTAAAGCATGACCAGATTTTGGACTAAACATTCACTTAACAAACCCTCTCAATCTTAAGAGGGTCTGTTGGCCACCCTAAACGGTTCTGGCATTCCCACAGCTGGTTGCACTGTGTTCCTGCTTCTCTTATTTTCACAAATTAGAACTTGGCTGCAGAGTCATATTTCAGATAGCCTTGCTCAGATAGGTACATTTTCATGCCTGTAACATCAGATGATGAGACACTCTCTTTTTAAACCCACCTACCCTATTCTTTGGTGCCTGAGCAATAGATTGTGTTTTTCTTGTTTTTAATCATTATTCTGCCTAACCTTTTTATACTGATCCAGCTTGTTTTTGACTCCAGTAGTTTGCTTATGACACTAAGCCCAGCTTGTTTAATATTTCTGAACCTTTTGTGCCTGCCCTGACTTGGGACTGTATACCACAATTTTGCCTCATTCTACAAATAACTGCTTAATGAGACTAGGTATGTGGGCTGAAACCTGTGGGTTCATTGTGGGCTCCCTGCAGTGAAATCCATTACTCCTTGTTGGCTTTATATTAGACTTGATAAGCAATCATCACTGCTGCACAGTGTACTTACATCAATTTGATTTGTTACAATGGGAGCCAAAACGGGTGCTCACTTTAATAAGCAGAGCCATAGCTTGTCTCAGGATGGCATTACCATAGAAAAAGCATTAAAAATGCTTTAGTCCCAGAATAACATATTTTTAATGCAGTAATGTTAACAAAATTATTTAATTATTAAAATAAATATTGGATTTGTTACGTTATCTAAAAAATTATTTGATCTAGGCTTTCAGTTCCAGTGTGCATGCAGAAGCCGGCAAACCGGCTGAAGAATGCTCAGCCGGTTTGCCAGAGACATGTTTATTAACTACTATCGCTCTGCACCACTATCGCCAGGGCAGCTATCTTGGAGATATATTTTAGTTATTTTTGATAAATGCAGGCAATAAGCGGTTCATTTTATCACTGCGATAAGTGGCAATAAAAAAATATATATAAATGGCTACAATTGTGGGAATATTCCTAAATAGGTCCTTTGGTGTTTAAGCATGCATTAACTTACTATCGTCATCATCATCATCATTTATTTATATAGCGCCACTAGTTCCGTATCGCTGTACAGAGAACTCACTCACATCAGTCCCTGCCCCATTGGGGCTCACAGTTTAAATTCCCTGACACACACACACACACACACACACACACACACAGACTAGGGTCAATTTGTTAGCAGCCAATTAACCTACCAGTATGTGAGAGGGAACCGGAGCACCCGGAGGAAACCCTATGTTATAGTGACATAGTGATGAAGTATTAGTCAATTATTTGCTAAGTTGCTGTTTCACCAACTTGAACTCAAAAACATCTTTCTATTGCATTTTTGGGCAGATGTAAAATGGATAAAAGTGTGACTGGTCCAGGAAGAAAACACATTTGTTGCATCAGAGTGCACTGCTTTCTGATTCACATCACAACTATACAGAAAGATCTGTAGGATTTTTTTCCTCAAATGTGTATCTTCAGACATACATGTTCTCATGAAACTCATGAATCTCATGAAACATACATGAAACTCACCCGCTTCCTTAAAAAGTGCTCTCGCACTGCAGAACGCATCTGGAGGAAATCTCGCTCCCTGGCTGACTTCCTTCACTTTAAATTTATCCTCTCCTCATTCTGCTCTGCCCTCTCCCTGGCTAAACAAACCTTCTTTAAATCCCTCATTTCCCTTCAGTCCTCTAATCCCCGTCATCTCTTCGCCACCTTTAACTCCCTCCTTTCTCCCCCCCCCCCTCCGGTCCCTCTCTCCCTCTCAGCTGATGACTTCGCCACTTTTTTCTCCTCCAAAATTGAAGCCATCAGACTCAACATCTCCTCCTCCAACCCCTCTCCCGCTGCCATTACTGCTTCACCTCCCTCTAACAAACAACTCTGGAGCTCCTTCAGCCCCACAACAGGCGATGAAGTTCGCTCCCTCATTCTTTCCTCTCCTCCCTCCACTTGTCCTCTTGATCCTATCCCCTCTAACCTCCTTCGCTCTCTCTCTCCCACTGCCTGCTCCCACCTGGCACACCTCTTCAACCTATCACTCTCCTCTGGTGTTATACCCTCCTCATTCAAACACGCTCTCATCTCTCCTAGCCTCAAAAAACCCAACCTCGACCCCTCCTCCGTCGCCAATTATCGTCCTATCTCTCTTCTCCCCTATGCCTCCAAACTTCTTGAGCGGTTAGTCTGCTGTCGTCTCACCAGATACCTCTCAGACAACTCCCTCCTCGACCCTCTCCAATCTGGTTACCGCCCCCTCCACTCCACTGAAACTGCCCTGGCTAAAGTCACCAATGACCTCCTATAAGCCAAATCCAGGGGTCATTTCTCCTTACTTATCCTCCTCGACCTCTCCGCAGCCTTTGACACCGTGGACCACCCCCTCCTTCTGCAAACTCTTCTCTCTCTAGGCCTCTCTGGTTCTGTCCATGCCTGGTTCTGCTCTTACCTTGCTAACCGCACCTTCTCTGTCTCCACGTCCGGCTCTTCCACCGCCCCCACGCCCCTCCAAGTAGGAGTCCCCCAGGGCTCTGTTCTCGGCCCCCTTCTCTTTTCGCTCTACACTTCCTCCCTTGGTGCGCTCATCTCCTCCTTTGGTCTTCAGTATCACCTTTATGCTGATGACATTCAACTCTACATCTCCTCTCCTGATCTCTCGTCCACCCTCCTCTCTCGTGTATCTGACTGCCTCTCTGCCATCTCCTCCTGGATGTCCTCACGCTTTCTCAAAATTAACATCTCCAAAACGGAACTCATAGTCTTTTCTCCTTCCAGACTCCCCTCTCACCACAACCTCTCAATCGTTGTTAACAACACTACCATCTCATCTGTCACCCAACTCCGTTGCCTGGGTGTCACCCTTGACTCCTCTCTCTTTTTTGCCCCCCCACGCCCAATCCCTTGCTCAAGCCTGTCGCTTCCAACTGCGCAACATCGCCCGCATCCGACCCTTCCTCTCACAAGACGCCACCAAAACCATCATCCATGCACTCATCATCTCCCGCCTGGACTACTGCAACCTCCTCCTCACTGGCCTCCCTCTCTCCCATCTCGCCCCGCTCCGATCTGTGCTCAATGCAGCTGCCAGACTTATCTTTCTCTCACGTCGCTCCTCCTCTGCCTCCCCTCTCTACCAGGCCTTACACTGGCTCCCTTTCCCTTACAGAATCCTCTTTAAACTCCTTACTACCACTTACAAAGCTCTCTCCCAGTCTACTGCCCCTACATCTCTAACCTCCTTACCATTCATACTCCCGCTCGCTCCCTGCGCTCAGCAAACGACCGTCGCCTCTCCTCCACTCTCATTACCTCTTCCCACTCCCGAGTCCAAGACTTTTCCCGAGCTGCCCCCCTGCACTGGAATGACCTCCCTCACTCCATCCGTCTCGCTCCCAATCTGTGCTCCTTCAAACGGGCACTCAAAACTCACCTGTTCCTGAAAGCCTACCAACCATCCACTTAACCCCTCATCCACTCTGCTTGTTCTCCCTCCTCTCCCCTGGTCCCTTTTTCTCCATTGCATCACTGCCTCCCTTCGTGCCTGTTTTGTCCTCCCTTCCTTAGGATGTAAGCTCGTATGAGCAGGGCCCCTCTCCCCTCCTGTCCTCATACCGACTCTTCTGCTCCGCCCTCACTCCATATGTCTGCCCGGAGTTTCCGAAGCATTGGTACTTAGTGTTTATTGTTCTGTGATGTTTACCCTGTATGGTCTACTGTTCGTATTATGTAAGGCGCTGCGAAAACCCTGTGGCGCCCAACAAATAAATGATAATAATAATAATAATAATAATATTCTTTTATGTGCTTCACAAATAAGCACTGCAGACCACTACATGTGAAATGGCTAATTGTAGTTGCAAAAAAAGTCTTTGTTTATCTTATTATATGTTATCTACATTGATTGTTCTTCTCCATGGAACCTTTAAGAACCACAAAACAGAGAAAATAATAATGAACTAAAAGCCAATTATATGAGAGCACCTCATGCAGAATGTTTATTGTTCAGTTAAGACACACAAACCCATCAGTTAATTCTCTCCGTTACATGGCCCAAGTGAGCAATTTTATTTAACAATACTTGGAAGAAAAAAACTTTTAATATATTTGTTCTCAACGTACGCTGTACTAAAGTTGTCATAGTAACTGAACCTTAGTTACCTCCATAGGCTGATTTTTCAGATATAAAGCTGATACAAAGCCCTGTTACCACCTTGTCTGCATGTTGACACCCATTCTTATATTATTACTGTGGGTTTTTTTCCCAATTGTAGAACATTGCGGAGTATGCTGGCACTATGTAAATAAATATTAAGAAATAATAAATAAGCATGTAGTAACACATCTGTTGACAGACATGCTTCAATTTACTTGTGTTAAAATATTATGTTAAACTGTAATCCAGAAAAAAAAAAAATATCAGTTGTTTTCCGTTCTGTCAAGACTTTTCACTTATCACAAGTTAATTCTTACTAGAATTCCTGTAAGACATCCTTCCTACTACTGTGACACCAAAGTGTTAGAGGTCACAGGGCACTGGTCGGGAATCACTGCCTTATTTCAATAAAGGTGTCTCATATAATAGGCATACTGTCCAACCTACAAGGCATGGGGCAGGCTTTTTTTCTTATCTACATATTTAAATGCAGCATAGAAAACAAATACTGTTCTTTTAAAAGAAATACACAGAGCAATATTTGCTTAATTCCAATTTTACACACAGCACAGCCACTTGACCCACGCACACAGCTGCTGCCTAGTTACATACACAGTACAGTCACCTTGGTGCACATACACACACCCGACAGCAGCCGCCTTGAATGTGCAAATGCAGTATAGCAACCACACTTGATGCATAAACACAGCACAACAGTCACTCTGGACATACACATACACAGAGCTTAGAAGCCACCCTGGACCTCAGATGCACAAGACAGCAGCAACTCATGACCATACTTGCCTACTTCTGAAGTTCAGGGAGTTCTCCCAGGTTTCCCAGTAACGTGAGTGGAGCTTGATGGCACAAATGGTGGTGATGCATCACCCAGGATGATCTGGACAAAGTGTTCCTCTTTGAGATGCTCTCGTATCTGTGAGCCAATGAAAATACTTTATTTTGGTCTCACTGAGTCTAGGACATTTGTCCTTGAGGTAGTTGAAAGCTAACTTACAAGTTTTTTGCCACACATAATACAAAACATGTGGCACTGACAGATGCTTGGCTCTCACTTATTGATGCAAAATAACCAACACATCCAAACAGGCTATAGTATGACTCAGCAGAACATGGCTGCAGTATTGCCACACAAACTATGCTTTTGCAACAAATATCCCTGAAACTAAGCAAAACACACTCTAAGTAATATGTGCTGTGTCAAAAAAACAAGATCTAATTATCTATTTTAACCATCATATCTTTATTTAGCATATTAAATGTAATCATTGCTGAAACTTTTTCGCTGTTGACTATCTTAAGTGTAGCATTATAACAACCAAGCTTATCTGACACATGAATCATTTAAGAACACAAGGAAAGGATATTATTAAGTTAAGCTTAATATGTCAAAGAAAGTCATAATACATATTGCATAAAAAAGATAGCAAAATGACTT
The DNA here is from genome assembly GCF_038048845.1 of Mixophyes fleayi. Lineage (NCBI taxonomy): Eukaryota > Metazoa > Chordata > Amphibia > Anura > Limnodynastidae > Mixophyes > Mixophyes fleayi. The sequence goes on along the minus strand of NC_134405.1, from coordinate 236,114,559 downwards.
ACATAAATACATGCAGTGTCCTAAAAATAAACAGGAATAAAACAGAAACTGAAAAATCAGGTATTTTTTTTATGGAATCTGCTACGTGAAAGGATGGAAAAGGCACAGAACCTCAATAGATAATTGATCCCCAAGAACTAACAATTTCTAATAAGTACACATTACCTTTAAAATATTCTCTGCTGCCCTCCAGCTCCTCTTCACTGTGAGGTCACAAAACAAAGTTCTTTTGTAAGCTAATTGGTTGTACAACCCTTTTATATGGCCTGTGCTCAATATACATACAATATTATAAAATAATTTGTTTTGATGTATCTTCCCTACCAGAAATAGTATAAAGCCCTGGGATGAACATCATCTGGAGGTGCAATAAAACCTTATGTTCCAGGCCTCTCTGAAATATAACCGACCCAGATATGTGACAGATTGTTAGAGGAGACATCAGTTTAGTTAACACCTGATTTACTTGCACACTGGCCTGTTGCAGGATAAAAACAGCTCATATCATTGGGAGTAATCAAGACCACATTTATATTTTATTTTCTTAACTGCAGTAACACACTACATAACCGCAACTGTGTCATAATAATAATAATGTGTCATAACAATAATAATAATACAAAGAAGAAGAAAAAGATTATACTTAATTGACTGTATGGAGATCAGAATTTTTATTGTTATTTTGCAGATTTGGTAACCTAGTATGATAGTTCTGGTTTATTTACAAGAACCTTTTAGTGAAAATGAAAACAAGCAAAAACAAATCTTGGGTAAAACAATACCCTGCAGCATTGTGATGTTTGCTTAAAAATTGTTTGTGTTCTGTTACACAAAACACTAAAAAAGTACAATTCATATGTTGCTTGTTTTCTTATCTTGCACTTTGTCCTGTTACTTCAGTTGCTACTGGTGCTGTTTTATACACACAGGAAATAGCAACACCAATCAATGTAGTTCCCAAGGTGACAGGAAACCTTGCTCAGTCCCATGTTGATTGTACGTGTCTGACGCTCTAGCCTTCTTCTACTCTTCCTTTTTGGCTGAGATGTAAACAGTCTCTTCTAAGTGCTGCCTAAGCAAAGTAATACATGGAATGCATTATAAGATAAGAAATTAAAACGGTTTTAAGATGCTCTATAGAATTTTTAATGCTGCAAACAGTGCATTACTTTCAAAATTGTCTTTTATGCTATGCATTCCTTAAAGAAGAAAGGTGTGTATAGAAGATCTTCCATCTATACATAAAAATTGGTTTAAAAGTCTTAGTAATACTATATTGTCACAATAAGTATAGAGTAGTGGCATTTATTACTGTATTACCTCTGTTACTTGCTTCTCTCAGCAATAACAGGTTTCTTACTGTGCTGCCAAACAATAGGTAGATTATCACATGCCCTGTAATATTTTTAAAATAACAGCACACAAACCTTCCTAATCAAGTATCAAGACCACCAAACTTGGTCTCCTCACAGGGTCTTAAAGAGAGGTGCAAGGACACTGGTCAACTCACAATGGCACAATTTGCATAGAATAATGTACAAAATACTGTAACCATAAGGAGATATATATATATATATATATATATATATATATATATATATATATATATATATATATATTATAAAAGCTACCGAGTTATTATTTATTAATATACACACATTATTTTTTATAGTGACCGAATTTTAATTATATTAAAACCTTAAATGAGTCTATATTATATCATACTCTGGTGCATCATACCTACAAGTTAATGACAAAACACATATACAATGACTATTTTAGTAGTAAATTCACTACGTTAGATCTACAGGAGTTTATGTATATATTACATATACATATTAGATATATGATTCTATTAATGTCCCATGTGACATTATATACAGTTTTTACATATATTAACATCATTTGTGTGTTATACGATTGCAGTGATTACTAGTAAATAGCAACAATTCTCTATGCTTTCTGCAATCACTTTGTGCAGTTTTATTTCATCTAATCCAGAGCTAGGGGCATACAATAGCTCAGTTCAGACCAATCTGAGCAGTGCTTTTCCTTTTCTGGACACTGAGCAATAAGCAAACATCTGTGCTACTCCCTAATTTAATATTATTGGACTTCAGTATAGAGCAATAATGAGATTAATAGTACATTTCATTAATCTGTACTAAATGGAGACCGCAACTGGATGTTGGTCTTTCATATACTGCACAAATATTGATTTTAAAAATCCAGGCTTTTTTCCGCGCCAATAAAGCGAGAGGAGACTACAGGATGCTGGTCCATGCTAAGAACCTCCCCGCTCAGCACTCTTCAGAAGTTTGCCCACCTTCTGGAGCAAAGTGAATGGGACTTCTGGGAGGAGCGGGAGGTGATAAAGCTGAGGGAGGAAGTGGTAAAGGAAATCCGTTCTAATCAACGTCGAGAATGACCTCAACATCATGGACATAGAGATTGGTCCGACCCGGGTATAGGGGCGAAATACTAATCAAACCATCTAGTAGCTGGTTCCCTCCGAAGTTTCCCTCAGAATAGCTTCTGCTCCACGGGAGGTTTCTGTCCTCCCTGAGCTCGCCTTAGGACACCTGCGTTACGGTTTGACAGGTGTACCGCACCAGTCAAACTCCCCACCTGATCAGATTTGAAAATAAAAACTCAATACATATATGACCAGTCTTTGTACAATATTTAGCACAATTATCATACAATGAATTGTGGACACTATCATGAACATATTGAGTTTGTAAACGACATGTTATTATCTTTTATTTATATAGCACTGATATATTATGCGGTGTTGTACATTGAGGGGATCATGACACATATATACAATGACATGAAAAAGAAGACCCTGCCTAAATAAACTTTCAATCCAAGAGGTGTGTGGGGAAATTAATACATAAGGCACCGGACAATTGTAGTTGGTAGTAGGGAATGTCTATATTGCTACTGTAAGGAAGCATTATCAGCCACCAATGTTGAAGAAGCCATTGGTGACTGGCATTTCTGTGTAGGGTGGTGAAGACAAGAAAGTGTGTCAATGATTGCTCTTAAGATTTTGTGGAAATCTTAAGAGCAATAGCTGCTGGGACCCATAACTGTCCTGTACCATTTAGCTTAACCTCCTATCTCATCTGGTTCTGGGGAAGGCTGTTGCTTTCATGCTGCATGGGCTTATAGAAGGAGTAGCTGTATGAAACGTGTTTTTCACTGTTGGAAACAGAGCGAGTACACTTGTCCCCATACTTGTGAAGCTGCTGCCACCAAGGAGAAAGCCGAGATCAACAATGGAAGAACAGAGGGGGCAACAGCTATGGCAGTTAATAACTATGATAATGCAGCAGCTGGACTCCATCCTTAGTGTGATGGTACTTGGCACCACCATGTAATTTTCTCTACCTTCACAACTTTGTAGCTGTTTCATATTTGTGAGAAGATTCTTGGGGGACACAGAGCTGATCTAAAGCGGAGCCATCTCAACTGACACCCACGTGTCCATGAACTACATTTTATGTAGTGGTCCATCTGAAACCACAATTTTCCTGCATCTGTTTTACCTGATTCATGAGGTATTCAGCTTATTAAACTAAGGCATTAGTTATTATCATTATCAGTGACATTAATTTTGTGCATCATATTAGAGCTTTTATTGTTAGTACAAGTCATGTTAATGGGTCTAAAAATGGAGCTACTTTCCAATATACCTACTTTTACATGTGGTCAGGTTGCATTATGTTGCAATGAGATTTTTTTAGGCACTGCTCCAATGAAGTGAGTTCAATGTGCATTGTTGCAGTTCAACAAGTCCGTTCATTCTAATGCAAACATATTGTGAACATTCCCACTTGCGTTTACACATGCGTTTGTCTAGAGTGAGATGAACATTTTTGGTTTTGTCACAGACTCATGTTAATAAACCCAGAATCAATATATCTAAACATGTCCACTACATATGAATGCTATGAAAAACATTTATCTAACACGTCAAGCACATTGTATTTTAACATGTAGTTTTGCTTCCTCTCCTCACTTCATGATACTACCTCAGTCACATGCAACTCTTTTCTGAACCCAGCTCTATCACATGAGTGTACAGCTGATCTCCTGTGGGCATTACCTGATTACAGGTTGTTTTATCCCACCCACCTCAAAACTGAGGACATCCTGGAGATCAAGACTGAATACAATAAGGTTCTAAGACCATAATGAAATGTATATTAAAAATGTGTGTAATTTATGCTTATAAAAACCATTGGAAACCACAATTATACAATAAAGTAAAAGCAATCAAGACAATTTAATAATTAAAGCAGATATTGTCTACCAACTTGTTTTATGGCTGTCCATTTCACAGTGTGCTTCCGCATCTAATCATTGGGTTTAATTGAATCCAGCAGGACAGAACAAACAGATTGGCCACTGACCCCAATGGATCCATGAGTAGCATGGATTAGTGCAGTGTTCAATATCCATTGCAGTCTTATGGGACCTGTGGAGTGTTGTTCTCCACAGGAATCGCTATCTGGCTTACAGATTCAATTTTTTGCAATGATTCGATACAATATAATTGCAACATATGTGTTATTTATATAATTTAGACACAATATGTAACAAAGGCAATGCAAATACATATTATGCATTAAAATAATGTAAGAAATGTAAGAAATATATATTGTAATGCTGGAGATATCCTGTAAGTAGCTTTCAGGTAAACAAGGTGGATATGCAGGAAGTATTCACATTAACATGTATGCATACCCTTAAATTTCATATGGAATGTTAAAGTAATATTAGAAACTGTCACCGAGTTGTAGTTATACTTCATTACCAAAGTACACCTGTATTTGGTTCAAACCAAAGCTTTATTTGTTGCATTTGATACATTAATTACTGGACTCTATCTTGTATTCAATAGTATAGAACATGAATACATTTTTGCCTGATAGGACTCATTCATACATATACGCTCTTTTGTACTTATCACACATTAATAAACCCATAAATAAACATTAACAATAGAAAAAATAGGAGACAATTGTGCCCTTCCCACAATTAAAATTTTAACACCACTTTTAGAAAATTAGAATGCAGTATGACCAATTTTTCACTTGTCAATGCACGTTGCAAGTACAGTAGATTGAATTGATAAAAGTGCTATACATAAAAAGCACATGAAAAACATAGTAAGAGTTCTTATGTCCATAATTATCAGTACCAATAAAGATTGTCTAATGCGATCAATGTGGTTCCAATGCACAAAGAGATTTAATAGCAAAGTATAACTGATACATACGCGTGCGCGCTAGATGCAGTAACAGCTCATAAATCCTGAAGTCTGTGTGGTGAGAGAGGCTGTTACTGTACCAGTGGCCTGGTTTTATACAGTTTGGGTTGAAAGGAAACAGTGATGATGTCACAAATGTACACAAAGATAACACTAAGATATTCTTCATTGGTTCAGGGTTTAAGATAGTCCAGTACAATGCAGGTCATAGCTCAGTTCAAAAGATGCTTCTCCGAAGGTGGGGGCAACTCACTCCAACAGCTGTGTGTCTTGCCTCAGAGAACTGCCAAAAATCTGGTTTAAACTAACTCATTTACAGATTGTTTTTGAGTATTAATATTATACTAACATAACTAGTGATCACAAAGTGCGATCGCTTATCCGATGATACCGGATTCCTGCTGGAGAAATGTGGATTAATATAAGACCAAACACAATACATTTGTTATGACTTGAACCATAAATATCTTTAATGTAGGTTTGATTTTGTGTAATAAAATCTCTAAGTTTTAATAATAAAAGAATGTGAGTTGGACATTTTATTAAAAGTGAACTATTTACAAATGTAGGTGTGAATGTATGTCTATTTAATTTGTTTTCCTATGCGATTGGGTAATTAGCCACAGTACGCAGACGCATGCAAATTGCAATCGTACAGGAACACATTAGAATCGGTATTTATTAATTTAGAATGACTTTATCCAATTATTTGAATGTGACAGAATGCATCACTTAGATGTGTCTAAAGTATATGTTAGTTTTGACGCATTTTTACACATTTTCCCAGTGTTTATGTGTGAATGAGACATTTAAACCCCCTTAGAGTTACTGTTGTCAAGTCTTTCATTACAAAATTCTTTTGAGCAATATCCCCAAGTGTATGCATCTTTTCCTCACAAATATATTCTCATTACAGCTATTGTGTATTAGGTGCTTTAAAAAAATACATAACACTTCAATGCAGGGTTTCGCTGTACAGAAACAGAAATCAAATTGACGGCGCCTTGTAGTAAATGTTTGTGAAATTCTCTCTAATTCTGGATGCAATACTGGGCATGGGACCCTATGGTTCACGTTGCTTAAGGGGGGGAATTTCCTATGAGAAATGTGTCCCTTTTGGAGTGTGTATACACACCCTATTCAGCCAGATACACCCTACTGCCAATCCTCCCGGTCAATCGTGATGAATATTATATTTAGCCAGGAGCTTCCATCTCCTTAAAGATTTGTCTGCATTTTTACAGATTCTTCTTTTATCACAACACTTTAAAACATGTTTATCAAAAAAAAAATTAATTATTGGGAAAGGGTGTCACAACATGGAAAAGATTAAGAGCCAGTAGCATTATGCTGGTGCTATTTCTTTTTTTTTTTTTTTGGATCAAATGTTCACTGATCCACAGATTCGTTACATTTTGCTGAACTGTACAATTCAGAGCATAATTAGCTGAGAATTCCAAACATACTTGCGTGTTTACTGAATTGTTTCTGTCTGGAACCTAGGCGACCATTCCAACAATGGCTGATATTTTTAAACACAATATACTTTTTTTTTCCAAAGCATATTTTGTCATGTTTTTAAACACAATGTACATTCTTTTTCAATTAATAAATGGATTGCGGTTCCTGTTTTTCCCTATGTTGTACTGTAGATGGCACTGACTTTTCATGACTTTTCAGAACACCATGTAGTAGTATTTACCAACAAAACGTGATGTATTTTTTAAACATTGCTTGTTCTATGAAGCACTCACTCAACTGTGTGTATATTTTATTCAGCATCCATGTCATGTAAGCAGTGAGACATTTGTAAACTAGACTTTCATATCATCTTAGCAAGACATTTTTCTGTCATTGTTATAGTAACAATAATAATAATAATTATTATTATTATTTCTATTATTGAGGTTTTTTTTACCACAATATGCTAACCACAGAGGTTATACTTCAGGGTATAAGAGATGTGTGGTAAACGTGATATAATTAAACATACAGGACCTGATTCTGTGTAAAACACATCAAAATTTAGATTTCTTTATAACTTGCTCTTGCAGACCCATACAGCTGAAGAAGTGGATCGATGAAGGGGGGTGGGTAGCAAGCAAAAGCTATTTACATGATGATGGGGAGGTTTATGTCCTTCCTGAGCTCGCCACAGGACACTTACATTACGGTTTGACAGGTGTACCGCCCCAGTAAAACTTCCCACCTGCCACTGTCCTCGGATAATGTTTTTTTGTTTTTTTTTTACAGTCAAGACACGTGCTGATCATCAGTATGTATCTTTATCATTGTAAGAAAAAAGTTTAAATAAATAAATAAGGGGAAAGTGCCTGCTCACAAAAGAGTAACCAGCACCAGTGGTTATAGGTGGGCTTGTTATCATTAATGCAAGGGAATAGAGAGTCTGTGGTGTCCTTGCAGAACCAGCAGCAGACTATGCCAAACTTGTGACTATAATAGGGAGATTTGCAGCATGGAATCCCACTGTCATAATCACACAGAGAAGCAGTTTACTATTATTAATAAACTTCATAGGGCTCCACAAGGTTTCTGCAGCACCGTACAAATTACAGACAGTAGACAATACAGGGTTAAACATACAGAACAATAAACAAAAAATACCAGACTCCAAACACCAAAACTCCAAACATAGCTTACACATGCTCGTGAGAGCTTACATCCTAAAGGGAGGGAAAACAGACAGGGGGCCCAATGGGAAGTCAGAGGGGATCAATCGCAAGAGAATTGAGAGGCGGGATAGGGGAAGAGAGAGGTGAGGAAATCAGGCATGGAGAGCATGTTAGGTGGCTGGCTGGTATGCTTTGAGAAAGAAGTGAGTTTTAAGTGCCCGTTTAAAGGTGCACAAATGAGGGGACAATCGAATGGAACGTGGGAGGTCGTTCCAGTGGAGGGGGGCAGCCCCGGAGAAATCTTGGACTCTGGAGAGGTGATCTAAGTGAAGGAGAGGGGGCGATCATTGGCCGATCGCAGGGAACGGGATGGGGTGTGAGTAGAGAGGAGGTTGGAGATGTAAGGGGCATTGGAGTGGGAGAGGGCCTTGTAGGTGAGGGTGAGGAGTTTGAAAAGGATTCTGTAGGGGAAAGGAAGCCAGTGTAGGGCAAGGCCGAGAGGGGAGGCAGAAGAAGAGCAGCCGGAGAGGAAGATGAGTCTCGCAGCAGCGTTAAGATTAGACCAGAAGAGGGCAAAGTGCGAGAGGCAAGACCGGTGAGCAGAAGGTCCAGTAGTCAAGATGGGAAATGATGAGTGCATGGATAATGGTTTTGGTGACATCCTAAGATAGGAAGGGCAAGATGCGCGCGATATTCCAGATTTGGAGGCGACAGGATTGGGCAAGAGATTGAATGTGGGGGGCAAAGGAGAGGGAGGAGTCAAAGGTGACGCCCAGCTAACGGAGTTGGGGAACAGCTGAAATGGTGGTATTGTTACCAGTGACAGGGAGATCAAGATGGGAAGAAGATTTAGAAGAAGGGAAGACAATGAACTCAGTTTTGGCGATGTTAATTTTGAGAAAACGTGAAGGCATCCAAGAGGAGATGGCGTAAAGGCAGTCAGATACACGAGATAGGAGCAGGGGGGAAAGATCGGGAGAAGAGATGTAGGTTGAATATCATAAGCGTAGAGATGATATTGGAGACCAAAATAGGTGATGATCACCCAGGGAGGTAGTGTAGAGTGAAAAGAGTAGAGGTACAAGAACCGAGCCCTGAGGAACTCCTACAGGGATTGCAGAGTGGGGGGACCCATGCTTAGAACATTTGTAAACTCCTACACAGCTCTAAACTGCTTTATATACCTTTTAGCCTATCTGATGTTACTCATTACACTATTTATCCATAGACATATAAGATCCTCTTTTACCATAAATTAATTCTATTTTGACAAGACCTTCGGCACCGAGTTTACCCCCATCCCCACTCTCCCTATCCCCTCCATACCTTTCCCTTTCCAATTTTTTGTAAAAAATGTACTTCTGTTATTTCAAGCTATTGATATCTGTAATGTGAACAACGCTAATCTGTTTTGTACTTAAAATTCGTAACTGTGTTTAGTTTGAGTTATGCTTTGTACCAACACTTTCTGCTGGTCAAAAATGATCTGAATAAAAAATTAAATTAATACTCCCTTAGCACCAATTGATATGAATGTCAAATCAATCACACATGCCTTGCAAGATGACAGATATCAATGAAGAATAGTTGAAGCTACAGGTATATGGGAAGTCCTTTACCTTTTCTGGCATGCAGCGTCCCCCAGTGAAGATAAAATAGGGTTACGCTTGGTTAATTTCATGGAGCAATGATGTGCAATTTAAATTAAATTCAAGAATTTAACACTGTTTAATAATTCTAGTAAAGAAAGTACATTACATTATACAGTGTAGCTGACTACTCGCTCACATCAGTTCCTGCCCCATTGGAGCCTACAGTCTAAATTCCCTAACACACACACACACACACACACACACACACACACAGACAGACAGACACACAGACACACCTTAGGGTCAATTTGTTAGCAGCCGATTAACCTACCAGTATGTTTTTGGAGTGTGGGAGGAAATCTGAGCACCCGGAGGAAACCAACGCAAACACGGGGAGAACATACAAACTCCACACAGATAAGGCCATTGTCTGGAATTGAACACATGACCCCAGTGCTGTAAGGCAGAAGTGCTAACCACTACACCACCGTGCTGCCCCATGACCTTATATTGCACATACACTTGTGTGTATACTACAATCTGATCTGTTTGTCTACGTAAGGCAAGTACCGTATAGGTAGATTGTACTTACACTCAAATTCTAATCGAAACACTCCTTAAGATCCGCTTTTATTTGAATACAGTCGGAATTACGCTCACGTTCCGTGCTCTTTCTTTACGACATGAATCAGGCTCAATCGACATCGACATGAATCAGGTCCAATGTGTCTTACATTTTTCAAGGTTTCACGTACTCTGTCTCAAAAGCACAGTAACTCGCAGAGTAGCATATTACGACTAAACTTCTGCTTTCGGCTTCACCAAGTTATGCAAAAGGAACATGCTTCATTTGTATTTAAACAGCATACTTAATGCACAACCCATCCAGTGGTCCATTTGGCCAGTATGTTTATGCCGAGCCTTTATAACCAGCTAATTCATTGATGGTCCATTTTACCAATATACATAGTGCAAAGCCAATTTGATTAATATGCTTAATACACAAGCCATTTGACAAGTATACTTTTGCATAACCCATCTGTCCAATAAACTTTATTTACAACCGATTGGTAAAGTATGTGTAATGCACATTCCACATGACTAGTGCAAAGTTGATTTGGCCAGTATGCAATGCACAGGACATTTGACCAGTGTACTTAAATAAGTTGGAATACCCAGGCAGATTACATTATTTAATGCTTAAGAGGTTGTGATGCAACTGGGTGTGAGATGAACATGTGAAACTGATATCCAGTTTTGTGATAATATTTTCATCCAGCAATGTCCACCAGCCGCTATGTAAAGCCAGTACATTTTCCCTTATGACATCACTCACTACCACCTACCAATGCCATGTTGTGTATCAAGCAGTCTAATTTCTCTACCTTTTAATGAATTTCAACAGCCAATTGTAGTACAATAAATGTAAGTGATCTCTGATTGACTATTAACAGTATAGTGATAAATAGGCAATTGCCTTTAGCAATAAAAGCACTTTTTGCTGCTCAATGGTTTTCAGGTGGCCTCCAAGTCTTGAGGGAACACTAAACATTCTGAGAACCTCTGTTTTAGAAGGTAAACACTTTGCTCAAGGATATGACAGGTATCAATAGCAACGTTTTTACACTGACATTTGCACTAGATGTTTGTTTTATAACTTTGTTAATAATACTTATGTTTAGTTTCTATCAACTGAAATCAATGTTTATTATTTAAAATATTTTCTAATGTCCCTCTAGCTAAAAAAAAAAAATTACTTCATTGAAAAACTACAATCCTCAGTGGGGCAAACACTGGTTTTGATTTTAGCACTTCAGCACAATTTTTTGCAATTGCAAATTGAATGTATGAGGTATCATCTATATATATATCTTTATTATACCCAGTTGCTTTGCCCAGTTTCCTGACACCCCACCTGTTTATTACAGTAAAATAACTGTAGCTTAAGAGACAGTGTATTTGCCAATATAAATGATAAGACTACAGGGTCTGATGCAGAGTTGAACACAACTAATTTATGGCCCAAATGTCTGTATTTCAGTCCATATGCTGAGTAGGACACATCAAGATTCATCTAGCTCTCCAAACCTCCATAAACATGCCCTTATTGTACTCGGCCTACATTAGAATGTCCTTTCCCTCCCCCATAACGCATCTTCAGGTGCAGACAGGCACAAGTGTGGGTGCAGGCAACTCTGTATCGGCATAGGTACTTGTGCACTTTTTGTGGACATGTGCAGAGCGAAATCACGCAATCTATGCTATGCAAAAGGACATACGTTCAACAGTGCATCAGGACCATAATGAGTAACTTAGGAAGTGTGTGAACTCCTTGGTGACTTCTAATATTCATACTAATTGAAAGTATTTTTTTGTAGTACACAGTTTGCTAATGAACACAGTGATGACCCAGAGCTCAATATTTATGCAGACATTATTATCAAGAGTTCATCCAAATATAATGTTAGTGTTTCCCTCCTACCTAAATAAATGATAATGATAGTAGCATAGTGTTAAGCTAAACATAAATATAAATATATCACTTTTACTTTTTATTGCGGTTGATTTAAAGGCCAAAACCCAATTTGTCTATTTTTAACGTTGTCTCACACAAGAGAAAACTAGTTTCTGACCACAAAATTACAATCAGAGCATTTTGTCAACTTTGTACCCCCTCACACAATTAAATTTTATGATGGACTTGTATCTTTTTCAACCTTATTATCTAAGTATGCTCTTGGCAAGACTATATCCGTGATTTCGGTCAATATGACATAGTGTGCACAAATTACATTTTCTGCTATAGGTACATCTTGTAAACATATATGCAAAGCATATACAGCAAGATCATATGAAAAACGCTATAGTAAGTGCTTCATTGATCTTTTTGTGACTTCACCTGAGCCTGTTATGCTAGCGACTTAATCATCGTCACACCATTTTCTCATGAAGTGAAGGACTGGAAAGCTTTTTTTGTTTTTCTTTGAATCTAAAAGAGAAACTGTGCAGTAGAAATTCATACGATATTATGTAGAGTGTTCATGCAAGGTTTTCCAAAAAAATATATAGTTTAAAACAAGGTGAAAAGACAAGAGGCATTTTCACAGTTTTCTTCTGGGCAGGAATTGCCCATTTGGCATCAGTCTAAGGGTTTGTACTTAGGGAGTTTTTCATCTGACCACTGTGTTCACTGCATGGTGCATGCAGCTTACAGAATATGGCAATTTACCAAAATAAACACAAGCATTAAAGGCTAATTCCATCCAAACCCTAAAGTTCAGCATTGGATGAAACAACATATTTTAATATAAATGCTGAATAATACTTATCTGGTGTCTGATGCACCACCTGATCTGCTGGGTCTGCCTTATTAATAAGAGGATAAGAGGCTGTCTTCAATGGACCACTGTGGATATCCACTGCAGATATCAAGGAACTCTATAGACTCTTGTCAAGACAGCCTTTTCCTTTTCGTAGTGTGTTGTCCATCAACATTACACTGTCAGCAAGATAGATAATTGGGAGGTTTGCAAGACCCTAGGGAGTAATATTCTACATTTATGAAACACTCAATCTGAATTTGCAGATTTGGGTTGTTATCATATAACAGTGTATCTGAATGAACCAAGAGTATGCTGGTTCCATGGTGCATTTACTGTAAATGCTAGTAGCAAAGTATACGATGGGTGCAATCCTCATAGGGATCAATAATTCCTATTCTAAGTGCTGTTTATAATGAGGAAAGGGAACATGAAGAGTGTTTGTACTGTGACAAAGGCCACGATTTTTCTTTGTGAAGCAGGTTGAACATTTTCCCTTCTTTGAACCTCTTCTTAGTGACTTTGATGTCAAAAGTTGTACAGTGCAAAATATATTGTTACCCACTATTAGTCTTTGAGAACCATGTTCATCAAAATCTGAAGTAATATCTGAGATATAATGTAAGAACTATGTAATTTTTGTCTTTTGCAACCAATACAAAATGTCTATGGGCCAGGAAGTACACCATGAATTGGAAGGCATTAGAACATCATCATCAACATCATCATCATTCATTGTTTATCAGGCGCCACAAGTTCCATATCAATGGACAATAATGTTACATATATGACAAACATAAGTATATTAAATATAATGACAGATAATAATAATGGATACAATTAAGTATAATAATGCCTCCATGGATGGTCATGAGCTAGCAATAATAGCATGAGGTAGCAGAGATTCAGCTTAAGACATAACAACAAGGTCGTATGAAGGAGACAGACATGAGAAATAAGGAGTTTACATTCTAGAGGGAGGGGGCAATAAGAGACAGTAGGTGCAAGTGGTGCAAGAGTGAATGTGGTAAACGGATAAGGCAGCGGGAGTGAACGTGATGGTTTAGGAGTTATGGAAGGCAAGAATGGATAGGTGAGTTATGAGGAATTGTTTGAAGGATTGTAGGAAAAGGAGATCTACAGTTGGGGAGGAGCATAGGAGTCTTGACATAGGAGTGGGAAGAGGTAATGAGGTGAAATAGACTTTAAAGGCAGAGACAGAGCGATGTGAATGTGCTGTGGTGTATTTCGTGATGAGGTCAGAGATATATAAAGGGGAAACATTGGTGAGGACCTTGTAGGTAAGGGTGAGTAGTTTAAACTTAATTATTGAGGCAATGGGGAGCCTGTAACGGAATTTACAGAGAAGAGCAGTGGATGAAAAGCAGCAGGAGAAACAGATTAGATAGGTGCAACTGAAGGATGGCGCACTGGTGAGGTTTAGCGGACTAAGGCTAAACAAGGTGGGAACAATTAAATGAGCATGAGGATCGAATATAGGTCTCTGGGTTGGTATCCAACAATCTATGTAATAAATCCAGTTCTTAAATCCAAATGCTAGGCAGGATGGATAACCATAACAGACTCTAGTGTATAGAGAATTAACTCCAATGTCACAATATGCATATGCAATAAATGTTCAAACGGAGCTGGCTGAACCAGTACAACACAGCCCACAAATTTTCCAATTGTATAGCAGCTGAGGGAAGGAGGTAGGTATGCAGAGTAATACAGTTCACCAAATAACAGTGTAATAGGTGGAAACGTACCAAAAGGTAATATAAAACCAGCTTATCTGTATTAGGGTCTCCAAGAGGGAATCTCAGCTTCGTCTCATGTGTCAGGAACCGGTAAACCAGCGAGTGCAGTACGCAGTACTTCTTGGTCTCGGGCAGCCGTCCCCATACAAACACCGCAATCAAACTCCAATCAACCGAAATAGTAAAGATAAAGGAGCCATATAGTGTAGTAATTTATGTACAAAGGATTTATTCAGCAATAGTATACAAATGCAAACTCACATTGTGCAAAAACATAATAAGCTTATCTGTATAAGGCAGTAGGTGAGCTTGTACCAGTATGGATCCCTGAAGGGTTCTGTAGGTATTGCCGGTGATCTCCGCACAGAAGTATCAAGGTATATACACTAAGTGTCCAGGATGGTAGAGTGGCCTATGTCAATGTATACAGAAGATAATGGGGCCTCAACGCAAGATTAGTTTAAGTGCAGTGCTTTCAGGATGGATGGAAGAGAGAAAAGTGCTGCAAAATTCAATGTAAGGAAGTGAAGGTAGCAGTAGGAGGGTGAAACCGTGGGAGGGGGAGCTGGCAGTAGGAGATTTTGTGGTGGATAGTGTAATTTTGACTTTAAACTAAGTGGCAAAGACTCAGACAGTGAGTGAGGAGGGGACAGGTGATGAGTGAGGAGATTTACAGGGTTGAAGAGATGGCAGTGTAAGTTAAATAGGATGGAGATGAGAGATTTAAAGTAGGTTTATTAGGTGAGGACTAGGGTGGTGTAGTAGGAAGAAAGGATAAACTTGAAGTGGATCAAGTCAGCATTGGAGTGAGATTTCCTACATTTGCATTCCACAGAAATGGTGAATCTGTAAGTAGTGCCAAGGTTGTGGTATAGGATTTCAAGGTGGGTGGGAGATGACGTTCATTAGGAGAGGCTGTAGAAGGAGGTGAGTGTGTGGTGTTTAGAGACAGCAGTACTGTTGTGAGTGTCAATGGGGTTGTTGAAATCCCTGAGTTAGTAGGGATAGGGCAAGACCTGGGATGGGTCTGATATCACCTGTAGCTATGAATGGCTGCAGAGACAGGGATGTGAGAGACTGGTGGGAGTAGTTTAGGTAGAGAGGAGGTGGAGGCTGATCTAGCAATAGAAGGAGGTGGGTCTGGAGAGGAAAGGTAGAGATGTAGGATGTCAATATCAGGTAACATGGTGGTGAGGTGGGTGACTGAGATGAAAAACTGATTTGATGAGATGGTTGATCTGCAGGAAAAGATGATGTAGTGTAAGCAACCACTTTTAAAAAAAAGTTAGTTTCCCTGGCGGTGTCATAAAGCATTGCTGAGGGCAGAAACAGGAACTAGTTGGCAATACATAAGAAAGTGTGATTAAAAGAGGGAAAGCTAAAATTTTTCTTATGTCAGCTGCTTTCCGCCACAGGATACAAAGTAATTCCTGTCCTCCCCTGATACTGATCGTTTCAAGCTTAGTCTAGAAATGCTTGTCAAGAGAGCTTCCTTAGTTCACTGTGACCTGCTGAGGTTTGTAAAACTTTCAAACAATACAAAGCACAAGCATTAAACCATATAATTATCATTTAGACAGTTGCACGCAAATGACTGGAGTATCTTAAACTAGGTCAGAACTGTAAATCTATTGTGTATGTATAGATTACTTATATAGCGCTCTTCAAATTTACAGATGGAGATGGGCTTTATTGCATCATTTTGCTCACCAATTACCACTAACTATGATAGGTGCTTCATAGTGCAGGGTGTGCAGTCATAACCGCACCATCTGTAAAGACATTTCTTATGCCTTAAATTTTTTCAAACAACTGTCATGTTATTTAGAGTTATTTATATCAAAGTGAAATACCCCAGGCATCAAAAGATGAAAAACTTCATTGGTGGCAAAAACTGGTGTTTCCACTGGTGATAGGGCGTTTTTCACTTCGCTCTATACATGAAAGAGGTTACTGCTGGGGATAACACTGGAGGGGGAGGAAGCGATGGATTTAGCCACTTATGGCTCACCTTTTGCATAGGGACGCCTATTTCACAAGTACTGTAGTAGTAATACCTTTTCTGTTATCGGCATATCAACATGGCGATAACAGACCAAGATCAGTAAAAATGCTCTGACCTATATTGCTGGCTCAGCTGTCCCGGTGATAATTTTTTGCAAAACTACAGCTATAACTGATTTATTTTTTATCACTTTAAAAAGCAGCCTTAATAATCAGCCTTAACGCCACAATCGGGGCTGATTTGATAAATGAACCCCCTACACTGTAGATGATAGAGACAATGGAAAGTGCAAAGTTTTTTTGAAATTCATGTAGTAGACAAGAAGAAAGGGAGACCCTGCCTTTACAGATCACACATTATAAACAGTAAAACTGTAAGAAATACAAACGTGATTGGGAGATAACACTGTAATTTCAAGACAAGTGCACACATGTGAGCTATCATTCACTGGTGCAGGGTTAGTGTGAAACATCCCTCAACTGGAAGGTGTTCGTTTAGGACATAAAGGAGAATATGCAGCATGTATAACTAATAAAGAGTACACATATCAGGACAAAAACTATGTATTGTAAGTTCAATGTGAAGGAACAATCGCTTGTGATGATGTCATCGTGGTGGGGGGAGGGGAATGTCCATGAAGGATTCCCTGAAATGGCCGGTGTGCATTGTGCATGTCCTGATCAGAAGATGCGCAGTAGCAAATTCCACGGGCAGTAATGGCTGCTGCATTCTCATAGCTATCTTTAATATCCTGCGATATATTATATCCATACTATCCTGCAATCTATATACTCGCTACTGTCTATCCTGAAATATATCTATACTGTGCTTATCAAACACTGTGTTATATCTATACCAGGGGCGCACGCAGGATTTTTAGGGGGGTTTTCCCCCCCCACCCCCAAAAAAAGTGCTGTCGCTCAGTTTCTGCAGCACTGTACTATACAGCAGCCAGGGCGCTGTCAAAGAAGTGTTCGCGGCGGTGCTGTAGTACAGTGCCGCTATGTGGGGCACTTTGTTAGCGGAGGGGAGGGGTTTCTGGAGACCCAGAAACCCCCCCTGCGTGCGCCCTTGTATACTATGCCTAACACTGTAATATATTTAATACTGTTAAATTCCCTATTTAAAGCATGTGCTCCATCTTTTCCTCCTTTGTTTTCTCTTCTATGCAACATGTCCTCCATCTTGTCTTACTTCTTTGTCTCCTCTTCCATGTGGCATGGCCTCCATTTTGCCTTCAACTTGTAACTCTGTCTATGTCTTCTCTTCCTCCATTTTGCAATAATATCTTAACTCTCTCTCATGCGCACTCCTCTCTCTCTCTCTCTCTCTCTCTCTCTCTCTCTATATATATATATATATATATATATATATATATAGCAGGCTCTCAGGGAAATAGCACCCGCTTCAGGGTCAAAATAGGTACCCTTTTACATTCAACAAATATGCAAGGTTCCCTAATTAGATAAAATATACATCTAAATCCTGTTTTACTTATTATTTGTTTGCTTGTTTTGAAATGGGAAGGTTCATTTCTCTAGACAGATCTTTAACTTGATATTGTTATCTTCTTGTGTATCTAATGTGTAATAAAAGTTTCATATATACTAGAACCTACCATAAGAATGACAGGGGATGCTATCCGTGCTCCGTGTATTTGTTTGTGTTTAACTATTTTCTACAGGCAGCTCTTTTTCACACTGTTAGTGACCCCACTGGGATTTGTAATTTGGATGGAGCAGACATCAAACAGATCTTCACCAATGTCTCACATTAGTGAACACAGCCAACAGTTCTCCCAGTTAATTAATATCTTCCTTCCATCTGGACATTTGTTGGCACTTAAAGCTCATCACTGTAAAATCATCAGAGAACCCAGTTAGGGGACCACAGGGTGACATCACAAGAGGAAGCTACTCCCTTTTCTGACATTCCAATGCTAAAAGGGCATTGACTTTGTCAGGGCAGCAATTTGCACACCAACTTTACAATGCCCCGAGCCATTAGTCTGAACCTAAATGAGGAAGCTCAGCACTCTGGGTGTTTCATATTTAGATGTAGCTGAATAAACATTGCATTGGTATTTAAAGAAAAAAAATGACATTATAAAAACACTATAAAATAACGTGTCAACTTGTATATTGTTCAAACGTCCTTTTTTTTGCAAAGGACATGTGACAAACGACCTGAATTATTATCATTACAGTGGACTAAGGAAGAAGCATAGCATTCATTTTCTACTTATTTGTTTTTTTATGTAAATACCCATATACTTTCATTCTATGGGATGAATTTCTCTTCTCAAATTGTAATTGTGCAACTTTAACACAAAAATCTTTATTTATACTGACTATAGTAAGTCAGGCTAAAATATGTGTAAATACTCAGAAATTGAGAACTAGTTTTCTACGTACGTATCTGAAAGGGAATTCGTACCCAAAGCAAACATTTCATATAGTCTTTGTCTAAGTCAACACATAATTTTCCAAAATATAAACATTATTGTAAAATACACTCTTCACAACAGGTCTGTCTATCTCTTTTGCATTGTTACCTGTGACTTGAGAGCAGGGAGAAATATTATGGGTACATATCCACATAATGGGCTTGATGCATTAAGAAAAGTAAAGCAAAAAAAATGAGTAACTTTGCAACTTGGCAAAACCATGTTGCATTGGATAGGGAGATAAATTTAAATTGTGGGCACTGATTTATAGTTGGGGGTAGGGCATGTCCTAGATCAACTTTAAATTTCAGTGTAAAAATAAAGCTATCATGAAAAAGCAGACGGTATTTAACTAATGTGCAATATAATAAAGTAATATGTACCCTTTATTCTGTCCAGTAGAAAAAGGAATAATTTTTTTGCCTTACTTTCCTTAATGAATCAGGCCCAATATGTTTAGTACTTTTGGCCACTCCAGGACATAGCCTACAATTTTCATTACCAGCAAGAACATTATTACTGGACCTGCTCAAAATAAAATTTTGTTTTGTTTTAATTTCTCATTTTCAATCTTAAACTGATAAATAGTACTGTGCAGCTACCCAAGCCTACAGAATCTGTGCATATTCATGGAATTTTTTGGGCAGGAAAAGTATAGTGCTATACCTGCAACAGCTTCTAAGGATAAATTAACAAAATTAGGGATGCTTAGCAGTTATGCAAAAGTGTCATTCTACTTTGTACATATGATGTCAAGAGTGTGTTGCCATATAAAACAACATTGTTTCCATGAAATGCCCCATTGCCAGCGAAAACTGATGTTTTCACTGGCAATAGGGTTTTTTACTTCACTCTATAAATGAAAGGGTTACTGCTGGGGATAACACGGCTGGTGAGAAGCAACGACTTTCACCAGCGATGCATGGGGAAGTCTACTTAACAAGTACTGCTGCAATTCCTCTTCTGTTATTGCCATGTAGGATGTAGATGATACAGAAAATGTAAAGTCCAAAGTATTTTGGAATTCATGTAGTAAATAAGAGGGAAAGGGAGTCCCTTCCCTCAAAGAGCTTGCATTATAAAACTGCTAAACATACAGATGTGATTGGGAATTATCACTGCAATGTGTCAAATGGACACATGTGAACTATTATTCAATCGTGCAGGGTTGGTGTGAAACATCTCACAAGACAAAAGCCTAGTGGCACTGTGGAAACTATGTGAGAAGCCTAAACATATATATATATATATATATATATATATATATATACCCTATATTACCTAATCACAGTCATGTTGCAATCATGATTGTGGCAATATGTATCAACCACATGTATACCATATTATATAATCAATGTCTAATCACATGTGTAACAAAAAAATTATAAATATATAAAAAAAAATATCTAAATTTTGTATATTTATTTATAACTAATTTATAAATATATAAATATATATTCCTACTAAGCAGATTAAACTTTGCTCCCCTCTGACACCCTGATAAACCCTTTGAATACCCAGACATGTTAAAAAATACGGATTACTATTGTAGAATGCCCACATATTTATAGTGCTAGGTAGCTTTAATTTTAATATACCCCGGTGTTCATAGATTTTTCTTTTAAACTCCCTGGTTGTTCCTCCAACACAGGGCCTTAAAGAGGCAGCGTGAGAAGGGCAACTGTCTAGGGTGCAAAGCTGAAGGAGGGTGCATGGAAATGAATATATCTTAAGTTAATTTGGTTACAGTTCAGGTAAGGCCTAGGGGTTTGTGTCAGTTTTACTTCTTGCCCAAGATACTAAAATTTCTAGTCCAATATACTGTATATACTGTATGTATGGTCACAAATGTGTTTATGTATATATATATATATATATATATATATATATATATATATACATTTATACATATATATATATATATATATATATATATATATATATATATATATTAGAAAGTAGCCTGCATTTATCAAGTATTTGTGTGCTAGATGAAAAAACAGCCAGTATTTAGCTTATGTGCAAAATAATAAACTAATTTGCACCCCTTGCATTGTAACATGGTTTGTCCCGGAGAAAATTTACTCCTTTTTTTGCCTTACTTTAATAATGACTCAGGCCAAACATATTTTAATAAATGCAGATGAGAAACGAGAAATGCAGATGAAAAAAAGACCATTTAAACAATTAAGGTTTGCTACTAACATATTTTATCTTGTTGCAGGAGAGGTTCTAATGTGTCGCTTACATTGGATATGAGTGGTTTAGGAATTGTGGAACCTTTCAATGTGGTTCCGACACCACGAGAAAAAGTAGCAATTGAATACTTGCAAGCAGCCAGTCGTGTTCTGACCAGACAGCAACTCCATGATGTGGTTCAAAGCTCACAATTGCTTCACACTGAATTCATGGTATGATTATTTTAATTTACAGATACCTAAAATATTCTGTATTGTATATGGGTTGAAGCTAACTAATCAGGAACCTTACAGTTTGTCCTAGTGGTGGTGGATTAATATAATTAAGATTTTATCTATTGAAGGACCATTCAACTAGCAGATCCTGGGTAATTTTAGACTTCCAAGGCTGTTTTATGGAACCTCACAACCACCATAGACACTAATATGACATTGTGTTTTTCATGCTATTTGGACCACAAGTGCAAAATAATTTTTTATTGCCTATATGCGCCCCTCACCATATAAATAGTTGGGCAACATCAATGTATTAGAACAATTTGAAAGAATTTAGCTGGATTCCAGAACTCTAGAATCTAAAAAGTAATTAAGAGTTCTCTATATTCTGGTTATATATATATATATATATATATATATATATAGCTGTAAATATGCCCGCTGTGAACCTGGTGCATGCTACAGTTGCAGAACTAGATTAATCTTGAGATGTATCCTACTCAGCATACGGGCTGAAATACACTATTTTTGTATGTACATTTTTAGGCTGTAAAGTACACCCAAGTTGTGTTCAACTCTGCATCAGGCCCAGTAATTACATAATATTGTCATAAAGTGGTTGGGATACAAAAAAAACAAAAAAACAACTATCCAAAAATTGAATTTTTATGCAATACTGGTGTGTCTTTTTATTAACTAAGATTGGGGCATGGGAAGTGTCATTATACAGTAAGGTGGGTCATCTTAGTGATCAAGAGACTGAACAAATACGTTTGTCTAGACATGTTTACCAGTTTATACTTAACAGTGAGAAAGTTCAGTTTACTTCACTTATAATAGACATTGTTCCCAGGATATTCTAAGTACTGTAGTATTCATTTCATGTCATTGTTTTGTTTCTTAATCAGGAAATACCAATGAATTTCATGGATCCCAAAGAAATTGATATTCCAAGTCATGGAACCAAAAACCGCTACAAAACTATATTGCCAAGTAAGTTTGTGACAGTTGGTAACTTGCTTTATTTTTTCATTTTGTCTTATTTAATTAAAAGGACAGATGGACAGATATTACAAATGTTATATACACTGATCCGTCACAACATTAAAACCACCTACCTAACATTGTGGAGGTCCCCCTCATACCGATAAAATAGCTCTGACTCGCCGAGGTATGGACCCCACAAGACCTCTGAAGGTGTCCTCTGGTATCCAGCACCAAGACTGTAAACTTGATGTATGCTACAGTTGCAGAGCTAGATACATCTTGAGATGTATCCGACTCAGGAAATGCAGCGGATCCTTTAAGTCCTGCAAGTTCCGAGGTTGGGCCTCTATGGCTCAGACTTATTTTTCCAGCACACCCCACAGATGCTCAATCGGAATGAGATCTGAGGAATTTGGAGGCCAAGTCAACACCTTGACCACTTACACATGTTCCTCAAACAATTCATGAACACTTGTTGCAGCGTGGCAGGGTGTATGATCCTGTTGAAGCAGCCCACTGCCATCAAGGAATACTATTGCCATGAAGGAGTGTACTTGGTCAGCAACAATGTTTAGGTAGGTGGCACATGTCAAAGTAACATCCACATGAATGACAGGACCCAAGATTTCCCAGCAGATCATTGCCCGGAGCATCACACTGCCTCCGCCGACTTGCCTTCTACCAATAATGTATCCTGGCGCCATCTCTTTCCCAGAGAAACAATGCACACGTACCTGCCGTCTACATGATTTAAAAGAAACCGGGATTAATCAGACTAGGCCAACTTCTTCCATTGCTCATGTGCCTTTTGTTGCTGTCTTTAGACGTGGACAGGGTTCAGCATGAGCACTCAGACCAGTCTGCTGCTACGCAGCCCCATACGCAGCAAGGTGCGATGCACTGTGTGTGTTGACACCGTTCCATCATACACAGCTTTAACTTTTTCAGCAATTTGTGCTACAGTAGCTCCTCTGTGGAATTGGACCAGATGAGCGAGCCTTTGCTCCCCACACGCATCAATGAGCCTTGTGTACACATAACCCTGTCGCCGGTTCACTTGTTGTCCTTTCTTGGACCACTTTTGGTAGGTACTAACCACTGCATTCCGGAACACCCCACCAGACCTGCCATACTTCAAGAACTGATTGTTGCCTAATACATCTCAGACCCTTGCAGTTAACATTGTAATGATATAATCAATGTTATTGACTTACTTGTCAGTAGTTTCAATGTTGTGGCTGAACGGTGATACTGAACATGTAGCTGCTCGTAACCCTATTTAATATATATTTTTTATTTTTTTAAATCCGAGTCAAATGTAAACATTTTAATCTTTACCTTTTTATTTTTGTAAAGCATAGACGACCATATGTGGAAGAAATGCTAAGGCCGCACGCATAATTGAAGTAAAGGAAGTTTCCTCAGGAGTATTTTTATTCCAAGATTACAGAAAAGTACAAACTGTGCTGTACTTTTCTATTGTCCTGTAATAGATAAATTCCTGAGGGAGCCTTCTTCACTCCATTTGCCTGTGCAGGATTTGCATATTTGTAATATAAGCTTCTGAGGTGACAATGACAGATGGAACCACTGTAAATAAGGTTCCAATATGTAACATTTACCTCAGCTTGGCAATTATGCAACAGCAAATCATGTAAAAAAAATGTAAAAAGTCCTTTTTGTATGTTTCCCTACACTAAGTGGTCGCTGGGAAAATGGGCCTGAGCCTGCTAAATAATTTAGTTGTATTAACGGCTAGTAATTTCTTAGGGTATCTTACTAATATACAGTGGATACAGTTCATTTAATGGAACAGGTACATTTGTGCCCAAGTGTTATCACCCATGACAGCTAATCAGTCACTTGCTTTAATTAGTCAGACTAATCAAACCAAAATTTGAACTATTGTACTTTGGCGCTTGTGCTCTATAACACCTATATTGTGATAGGAGGAGTTGGGTGGTTTGGAACAGTTATGTTAAAAAATGAATCTTTCCATGTAGTTATATATTTAAGCACAGAATGTACAAAAATTTAAATGCATTAATGTGGCTAGATTATGTCCTGTAGAATTCTCTACAACAATGCTTAAATTATCTTGTGCTCATGGTATTATTGCTGTGCTTACTCTCTCCAGTAGAGGTCACAATTTTACTATTTCCTGGTAGAGAATATTAATTGTGTGTATTACAGTGGTGGAAATATCCCCTGATTTGTATGTTAAGATAATGAACATTAAAATCTACATATTAAAAATAGGGGTAAATGCATACTTCCAGTCTGAAAAGCAAAAGTGCAGAAATAAAGTATCATTAATCAGTAATATTATAATGCATTTAAATATTTTAAAAATGCTTATATTTAGAAAGTTATGTTCTTTGCTTATAACCACTATCATATATTTTATAATCCCTGTATAAATTGAAATACAATTGCAATTTACAACTAATATATTTGGTTATTATGTGCTTTGTGCCTAATATAATGTTCATAATCTTTGTTTTATTAGATCCAGTAAGCAGAGTGTATTTAAAACCAAAGAATGCAAAGGATTCATTGAGTACCTATATAAATGCTAATTTTATCAAGGTAGGTATTGGATATTCATTATTATTTATTGTACACATTTTTTACATTAATTCCTTAAAGTTCTGATGGACAAATTTAGCTACAGTCAGGCAAATAACACTACAGAATTATATGTTATATATTATAATATAATCAGGACCAAGGTTCTACATTATTCGATACTCATGCCATATAATTTTACTATTAAAATAGTATTTGCTGATAAAAAATGAATGTAATTTGACGAATCTTTAATTTACTGTATATTTTGGTCTATCTGATATGGGGAAGAGAAATTTTAATTCCTCAAATTCCCTTTTTTAATGTCACTTTATATCTGTCTAATGCAAATATAAAGAGGTGAAATAGTATTAATTTTATTTTTTTCAAGAGTTTCCATAACATGGGGTTTGTTTATCAAATGCAAATTAGTTATGATGTTTTTTTAATGCATATTAACTCACCTCTTTAACATGTTAGTGTTGAGCTTTTTAATCTTATTCTTAATGCAACGAAAAAAGCAAAATAAAATTTGACTAAGACCAAGTGTAAATCAATCTCTCCAAAACATATATTACTTTTCTGTGTGTGGCTATGACTGGTAGCCATTTGTTAGTAATCCCTAACTCTGCTTTTGTTTTTATTTTTACACACCTTGATTTTTTTATTGTTTTATAGTTTATCTTACTTTGTCTTGTTTTATTATCCTTCATTTTTCCTTAGAAAAAACCTTCTGTTATATTATTGTTTTTTAATGTTTATGTGTGGCTTTTAGGCCTCTTCCTTATTGCTTTCTCTGCCCTGCATTAGCAAGTTCAACTTAGTGATGCAATTTCCACTCCAGCATGGAGTGGAAATATAATGTCTTCAAAAATCCACAGAGATAAATGCAAAAGAAATGCATTGGTGCCAACTTTACCTCACTTTGCTAAACAGACCCTGTAGTCTAATTGCACAGTTTTACAGAGCCATTGTTTT
The DNA here is from genome assembly GCF_038048845.1 of Mixophyes fleayi. Taxonomy (NCBI): domain Eukaryota; kingdom Metazoa; phylum Chordata; class Amphibia; order Anura; family Limnodynastidae; genus Mixophyes; species Mixophyes fleayi. Next base: position 236,088,575 of record NC_134405.1, on the reverse strand, counting down.
TGTCTATGTCCCATAATCCCACCTGACATTCTTTGCTTATAGCCTGTACAGAGGGATAGCATATAATTAAGTCTAGATTATTATGACTAGAATTCCTTTAAGTACATGTAAGTTATCCATATGTATGTAATATTTTGTATAAACTCTGATATGATTAGATTCATTACTTCGATATGTTACCAATTCAAATCTTCTCAAAATGGTGACACTTTAGATATTGATATGTGCACTATGTTGACTAGTACTGTACAGGAAAGTGGGGTTTTAAGGTAACATTTACCAGAGCACATCCCAGCGTTCTTCATGTCTAAAAAAAGCAAATATATACATGATATAAGTGTAATCTAAGCAGAAAGCAACTTGTTATGACATGGTAATTCATTGAATTATATTTAAATATATGCTGATAAAATGTAAATTATCTGATGTACTGCAGGGTTATGGTGGGGAAGAAAGGAAGTTCATTGCTACACAAGGACCAATGATCAACACAGTAAATGACTTCTGGCAAATGGTTTGGCAAGAAGATGTCCCTGTTGTTGTTATGATCACCAAGCTTAAAGAGAAAAATGAGGTATCCTTTATGAAATTATATATTTAACCAACTAGAGAAAATATATATTCTTACATAAAATAATGTATTGTTATGTGATCTCATTACGTGTTGGTCATTATACCTGGGTAAGTCTAATGCCAGCTTTTAAGCTGTTTTCTTTGAGATGCAGACAGTGTTTGTAGTTAATGCCAGATCAGGTGAGCTGAGAGGACTCCATCTCTGCTCTTGTCACTTTGCTATCTCCATATAACCCTCTTCATTTCCCTTGTCTCTGTTTACTTACCTGCAAGAAGAGAGAATATCTGTGGCTACAAGCCTAGTGCCTAGCTGTACTGAATTGCATGCATGGCAAATTATGAATGTATGCTTGCTTTTTAAACCAAAGGGGAGAAATCTAGTACAATATTGCCGGGTTTATAAATTCAGATCAGAATACTTGAATATGCTGCCCACTAATTTCCAGCAAATTCTCTCACAAGTCCACAAATTCTACAGCATGTCACTCTCATAGTGTGAAATAGGAGCTGAAGGTTTCCTTCATTTTCCTGACAGACCCACTGTACTCTCACCTGTTCTCACTTCTAAATGATCATTATGACTTAATACATTACATAACATCAATAACTTATTGACCATTTATTTTGCAGTAGGCTATGATGAGACAGAACCAGGGGCAGAGAATATGGCATTGCTGGGCTTCATAGCAAAATTTTGCAGAGGGCCTAGTCACCAAGTGTCCACAAGTAATTTACCTACAAGGTTTCTGACCTTTTAGTAGATTTCTAAATTAAGCAAAACTTCAGAGACAAAAATGAAACAATAACCAAAAACTATAAACATTGCACATTTTTTCAGTTGCAACTGCGTTAATTTACATCACAGTGTATATATTTCCCATCATACCACATTTCCAGGGGCTGAAATATGCATGTCTGCTAAAGTATATGTTCATGTCTGCTAAAGTATATATATTCATGCCTGCTAAAGTATTTGTTCATGTATGCTATAGTATATGTTCATGCCTTCTAAAGTATTTTGTCATGTATGCTATAGTCTATGTTATGCCTGCTAAAATATATGTTCATGCCTTCTAAAGTATATGTTCATGCCTGCTAAAGTATATGTTCATGCCTGCTAAAGTATATGTTCATGCCTGCTAATGTATATGTTCATGTCTGTTATAAAGTATATGTTGATGTCTGTTATAAAGTATATGTTCATGTCTGCTAAAGTAAAACCTTAACTAAGGCAACTTTTGTGCACATATTTGTAAATATAGCCATGATTATGGACAAATAGCTTCATGCACATCATATTGTTCAATTATCCTGTTAGGTTTAGGACATCTTTAATCAAACAGACATCTTTCATAACAGTTTTTTCCAGCAAATTAATATATGTTTGCATGTGATCATTGTTTAATAGCACAAATGGTAACACTATAAATCAGGTCTTTCTTTAAACTTTTATCCTGTACTTCAAGGCAAACATAACTATCTACAGTTCTGACTAGGTCAAATGTTATAAAAGTATCATGGGTGCTTTAGTTGGGAGTATAGGAATCTGTAGCAAAATATTTTTCTCTATTTGTAATATTAATGCTGAAATTAAAAAAATATTATTTAGCTGTACTCATTTGTTTTTTAGATAGTTCTCATTTACCAATAGCTTGAAGTTTGTTTGTAACAATATACAGGACATTGCCCTCTGTACAAGATATACTTGGTTCAATTTCTATATGAACATATGCTTTCTTTCAGGGAATTCTGTTGCTGTAAATATTTTCTTACATGAACACAGCGGTTTATACCTATGTGCACTGTTAGTTTCACATGTGCCCTTTCCCTGTCTGTGTTACTTTAGTACATTAGCATTTTATTTAATAAAATAGAACAAATAGAATGCATGCTGTAATAAATAGCAACAAATCAAAATGAGCTTCCACAGCCACATTACACTAGTCTGCTAGGTTAGTTGCATACAAGTGTGTAATTAAATAAGCCCATATGTTTGATACCCAAGTGTTTGAAGCCTAATATGTACATACTGATTCTGATTTGTGTTCCGCTGTCATGTTTGACTAAACTCCAGAAATATTCAACTCCAGGATCAGAGAATGGCTCTTATACAGCTCTCCTATCATTTGAGCATATTCTCCCTTGCATCTACATTACTTTTATTTCAATAGCTTCTTTTGTGCTTTAGCTAATTATACATACACAGCAGCATGGTAACTTAGGATCCTATTTATAACGGGCGAAGAGTCTAATTGCCAGTGAAAAATGAGTGTTTTCTTTGGCGATTGAGCTCATTATCACATTGCACTATACATTAAAAGCATTGTCATCAGCGATAACATCATTATCACCGGCGATAATACTTCTGGCAGGAACTTTCTTTGCACCACTGTGATACCTGTTTTGGTAACACCATCTCATGGTGGCACTATCAGAACAAAAGCATTAAAAATACTTTATTCTTAGAATAAAGCGTTTTTTAATACGGTACAGTTTAAACAATTATTAAAATATATCAAATATAAATAAAGTGTATTAATGTATTTTATTTATTATATACAATGTTGTTCGTGTGTGTGTGTTTCTATTTATTTATGTACTTTATTTATTTTAGTTAATGGAACAGAAAACCCAGTTCTGGGTTTCCACTTCCAATGCACATACATGAGCTTTTAAGCCGGTTTATGCATGTTCAGTTTGACAGAGACTGGTGAAGTGGTAAGTTGACTATTACCACGCTGAGCCAGTATCACCAGGGCAGCTGAGTAACACTGCTCATCGTTATGGGGGAATATTGATAAATAGGTCCCTAAATGCCGTAAATGCACATGATCATTAACTTACATTATTATTATTATTATTATTATTATTATTATTATTATTATTATTAATAAAGTAGATTATAAACTCATTCTATACCTTCTCTTTCATGACATTGATTTCATGCTCTAGTTAGGTGTCTATAATAAAGTTTTCTGTTAAATATGTCACCATAGAGAACCAGACAAATGGGTGTAGTACGTCTTAACGGTGCTGTAAACACCGACACCGACAGTGTTTACAGCGACCAAAATAATTCAAAACATAACTCACCAACCTGTCAATAACAGAGACTTAAGTATACACAGACACACGAGAGTTCCGATCTGAGGAGAGGGCGACTCTTGAAAATTATGTCACTTATAAGCGCAATTTTTATATTTAAAGCGGCAATGCAATGGACCCAGCGTAGGATCATGTCGCCCTCTAGTTAGATTTGAACTCTCATGTGTCTGTGTATACTTAAGTCTCTGTTTGACAGGTCGGTGAGTTATGTTTTGGATTATTTTGGTCGCTGACTACCACCAAGACAAACTTATCCTGCCATGACGTCCTAAATGCTATAGAGCAGAGAGGCCGCGTCTTTTCAATCAGAGAGTTGCAGTTATAGACCTGCCCAATGGTCGAACTAGGGGTGTTTAAAGTGGTATGCCGTACCACCAACGACCATTGGACCTGCCAAAAAGAAAACCATTATGTTATATATCACTTCATAGATAGGACTGGTACAAGGTTTCTTGGTGCCTTAGGTAAAACTTCAGTCTACTGCCCATCCTGCCCCCAATTCCCACTTCTTAGCCCCTTACACACTTGACATTTGTAAAATAAAAATAGTAACTCTTACCTCCTCCTGGTTGGCTGGTAAGGCTGCAGTCCAGATACACTGATGTTCAGATGTACTGATGTCTGGCGCAGAATGCTGTCCAGGCTTCTATGCTGCCTAGGAGCAAACACAGGATATCTAAAGGGGAGGCTCCAAATGTTACATTACAGAATAAAACAAAACAAAAAAATCACTCACCTGTTACACACTGACATGTCCCTCGCTGCCCACCATCTTTTTTCACACATACTACCCATAGCCATCAGCTCTTGTCACACATGCCACTTTCATTCCTTCAGCATTTTTCACATATCCCCTGTCCACTAGCTTTTTTTTCATATACATCACTGCCCTAGGCACCCTAGCCAGTTTTTTTTCACGCGTTCCCCTGCCAAACAGATTTTTTTCTGACATTACCTCTTACCCACAAAATTTTAATACATAAATAGCTTAATGCTATATGTATGTAATTTAGATTTCCTTTGTTTATATGTTAATATATCCTGCAAATTTAAATTAATTATACCAATAGGTAGCAACAGGGGAGAGACAGTGTGCAACTACTAATAAAATAAATGGTTACTCAAACCTTAAGTTCCTTTAAGTTAATAGTATTGAACTTGTGGGGATTTCTGAAAGTAACCTTCCCCCTCCCCTCATTTTCTCCAGCCACCACCACCCCATCCATTTTCTGGTGCCCCCTCTCTCTCCGATTTTCTGGGGGTCTCTCCCATACAATTTTCTGGTGGTCCTTCTCGCCCTCTCATCTTCTGGTGACCCCTCCCTCTCTCCCATTTTATGGTGCACCCTCTCACCCTCCATTTTTCTGGTGCCCCCTCTCTCCCTCCTTTTTACTTGTGTCCCCTCTCTACCTCCATTTACTGGTGCCCCCACTCTCCTTCCTATTTACCGTTGGCTCCTCTCTCCCTCCGTCTTCATTGTGTTACTGAAATTATCTTACCTTTTCTCATTCTCTCCACTTCTTGCTTCTTCTTCTTCTTCTTCTTCTTGCTTCTCCTCTTTCTTGTTCTATGCTTTCTTGTTTCCCTTAGATTGTACGCTCCTCTGAGCAGGGCCATCTCTCCTCCTGTTTCCACCACTTCTAACTCTGCTCTCCAGCTACTTAGCCCTCCTCCTCAAAGGTCCTCCACCCCACGTCCACTTTCGCTCCCTCCTCCCCCCTGGGGGTCTCCCTGTCTTCCGCGCCCCCCTTCTTGGGCCCCGTCGTTTTCGGATCCTCCCTCCCCTTTCCCCGCCCTCTCTAGCTGTGCATTGAGCGTACTGAGTTGCTGTGTTTACTGTACTGTGCTGTCTCCCATTGTATTGTGATTTTGTTTGTCTCTGTACGGCGCTGCGGATGCCTTGTAGCGCCTTATAAATAAATATTAATAATAATAATAATAATATGCCTCTGAGCTCCGCTAAACTGACAGCGGTTTGCCATCACAACGCTGTCAGTAGCCTGGCGCCAGAGGGATATGGAGAGATGGTTCTGCCATAAGGCAGCACCACCTTTCTTTACCGGTATGGACAACAGTATGACCAAATAAATTACAGCAATTGCCCACCCTCACTAACCTGGCATCTAACTAACAATGTCTCATTTAGAGACATTGTTAGTGTGGGTACCCCACCACAGTGCTGCCCCCCAGAGCCTGGCAACCTAGGCAGATGCCTAAAGCTGCCTAATGGTGGCACTGGTCCTGCTCGTAGAATACTGGAAAAAGGCATATTAGGGTCCTATTTTACTATCACCCACATATTCACACAACACGATTCAGGGACAGTTTTTGATGTCAGTCCAAGCCAGCTAAAAATTACAATAGAAGAGAATAATTTCATATATTTCACCAAGCAACCGTGTATTTTCCTGTATTGTAAAGCCAGTGTCTTGGACTATTTTGCACACATTTTACGCAGACTTGATTTCTATATAATAGCTAACAAAGAATCATTTTAATGCTCATATCTTGCCTACAAAGCCAAGAATGTTTCTTTAACCAAAGCCCTTCACAACATACAATGTGACAAGCAGTCTGGTCAGGGCGCAGTTGTATTTTTAGTTCTTTGTTTCTCCATGTTTAGAATTTCCCTGAGATTCATAGGGAGGAGTAAGGGCTGCAGATCAGATAATGTGACAATGTGAACAATTTCCACAATGGGTGGCAGCTGAACTTTTATATGTTATTCTTTCCCCCCTAATCATCTTATAAGAGAGCTTGTCAGGTTTTTCAGGCATTGATAAAGCAGAGCCTGTAAGTGTTGCAAGCTGCAGTAACTCATGATAGTTCATCTTGTAGAAAAGCTTAACAGGTCAGTCAGACATATCACACGTATAGTAATATTCATGCTTACTGTCTTGTTTGCTTGTATGTCATTTGTACAGTGACCATACTATGGTTTATATAATACTGTAGTTTGTCACTTATCAAAAAATTAGAAACATTAGGATATAGATAGATATAAAATATAGACTGTTCTATAACTGAATGGGAACGCAGTAATACTATAAGTGGGAATAAATGAAAGACTAGAAGTTTCATGTAGTGCTCAGATTAGGCTAAATGATGTGTGTTTGTATGCTCTGGTGTCCATTTATACATGTGATTCAGATAGATTAGTCTCAATTGTACATCCTGCACTTTACCATGGTGTACATGGCATGCATCAGAATGTCACAGCTAAATCTCCATTTACTTCAGTAGAAAAAATATGATAGTACTCTATTTATTTGAGTCTAAGTTGTGATCAAAGTTAATGAAATGTTGAAATGATGTATAATTTTACTGTTTATATCACATAGCAAAAATAATGTACAATGTGAAACTTGCATATAGTTTAAGGATGCTCATGTATCATTATTTTAGCAAGTAGAAATGAAACAGTGTCAAAAGCACAGGGACTTAAAACTGATCAGTAGAAGTGATTCAACTAAAGCACACATGACATGCATGATTTGAGGTGCCTATATCACTTTGTATGTTTTACAAATATATAGTATTACGCTGGTAAATATTGCTGATTTACATGAGGTTGATTTGTGTGTAATAATGTGCTTGACAACATATATTGTCCTCTGCAGAAATGTGTTCTGTATTGGCCAGAGAAGAGAGGAATCTATGGAAATGTTGAGGTGCTTGTTAATAGCGTCAAGGAACATGAATACTATACCATCCGGATTCTCACCTTAAAGGTAATGCATTATACAATGAATGGGATATGGATAGATTCTAGTTCAAATGTGGGATAACATTTCATTGTTTCCCTTTGCAGCTTCAATAGAAAGTAAGACAAACCTCATATGGATATATGTTATACATGAATTTTATTGATGTATATGTATTTTAGCATTGAGAACATAAATTAGGGAACAACGTTACCTGTCCAAATAATACATTATTTATCTGTTCAATTTTACCATTGCTTCATATTAATAAACAAGTTACTATTATTTCAAGTGCCATGCTTTGTATAAATCCCATCTCAGGCATAAAGTACAAGAAGACTCAATTAGTTTCACCAAATACCTGCAAACTGTCAAAAAATCCTCTAAGTAATGAGTGCCTATAACAGTATTTCTCGTTTGGTGCATCCGGCACAATTATAACATAATTTTTTCTTTGAGATAGACTAGCATAAAATTGAGATTGGAACGGTACTTGTTGCCTTACTGGTATATAGTGACAAGGCAGAGTGTTTAGGGTTGAAATTGTAAAAATTAGACGCAAAAGAGGGGCAGGGAGATTTACCAAAACAGTGACAGTCAAGAGGTACAATGTTATAATTTGACCAGGGCGGTAGACTGGCTTTATATTTGTAGTATGGTTAGTGTACTGTCTGGTCTTCCTGAACAGTTTGTAGAAGAGACCAGATACTGCAGTACAGTAAGGTCTGCTTCTCTGCACAGTAGTATTGTGTAATACAGTAGTATTACATATTGTTAAACAAATATACAACAAAATACAGCACAATGCAATGTGTACATATCTCCATTAGAAATTTGACTGCTCTGCTCAACCTCACACTTGTGTTCACTCACACATAAATCATCATCATCATCATCTATAAATGTGTGTGTTCGCCAGCCTTGGGTTTGTAAGTTTTGACCTGAAATTTGATGTTAGCCAACTCTTTCACATAAGAGTGATCTGTTTCAGTTAAGTGTTAGGCATTATATTTTCCAATGCTTATTTTATGTTTGGAAAAAGCTTTACACCCCTTATATAAGAAGGGAACATCTCCTAGTTTGCATAGCTAATCCCCTTTTAATAGGTGGCCACATATAACATAGCAGCTACACTAATGATATATTTGCATCCAGTGGGATGGGTCCAGAAGCAATCAGCCAATTAGAAGCATCAGCCGATCATTGTCGTCATCAGTGCATATTTTGCAACCAAAATCTGTATACTGGTAGAACTGTAAATATTTTTTGTGCATATGCTTATGGTAGAAATGCAGGCTTTACATAAAAAGCACACACACATGTTCATCTCTATATGAGCTCCATAGTGCCAATCGATTAAGGCAGTGCTGGGCTATCAGGGAGACGTTTGAATAGATCACGATTAACAATCCAAGCAAACAGTGAAACAATGTAACTGTAAAATTGTTTCCGCTTGCGAGATTGCATGTAAGTGAATGTTTTTGAGGTGTCCTAGATCTGCAGACTAGAAGTGAAAGGTTTGCCTATCTTGTTGCTAAGGTTGAAAAGAGACATGTGTCCATTGTTGGTCCATGGGAAGTCAAACAAATGCCTCAGCTGGTATCATTAAAAAAAGATGTCCACCCAAATACATTTTTAATATTAAATACCCTTTCCCTCCCATACAAGGATATCAGATATATGTTCCCCAGGACATATAGGAGATACATGATGTTCCCATGCCGAGGTGGCGTGGCTTCTTGTGCATAGGCCGCAAAGCGGAGGCATGCATAGACTGTCCAGAATTGGGAACAGTTTAAAGTTGGGAGGTTTGTTTTAAGTAAAATAAAATGCTAAAACAAAATGGCGAATTCAACCAAAAATGCTTCTCGTTTCAGGTTGTTTTCAAGTTATTAATAGTCCTATTGTTAATGTTTGACAGCTCTAGATAAAATGATGATGCAATGATAAAAATGTAACTGACATTTTTTCATGTTAGTGCTCATGCTTGCTGTTAATAGGTAACTTAATGTTATCATGTAGGTCATATCTGTCAAGCTTGTCCGGCACTATGGAAGCTGTAAATAGATAAATAAGTGACCATGATGATGAAGTTAACTTTCTAGTTATGTAAACCATAGTGATATTGGTCTCCATCTAATGCTCTTGTATTTAATATTTTTTCAGCAAGGAAGCCAGTCGCGCATTGTGAAACATTACTGGTACACCTCGTGGCCTGATCACAAGACTCCAGACAGTGCTCAGCCACTTCTGCAGCTCATGCTGGATGTGGAAGATGACAGAGATATGTTTGCTGGCAGAGGTCCGGTGGTAGTGCACTGCAGGTGATGTTCAATATCAATCCTCTATTGTTTCATACTTTTCCAATATTACCTATTTCAAAGTGGACTTTGTTGAAAGGTGTTGTATACTACCTACATAATAGGGCTAGTGACAGGCAATAATACAGCACAAAGTACACTTAATATTAAATATTGTACAAGCCAAAAATTGTAGCATGGGGCAATATCCAGACACCATAGATAACAAATGACCGCTGTAGAGTAGACACCAGCACCAGTATTAGTTAAACTTGATTACAAAAAAATATATTTCAACTTAGCAAAGTATGTGCAATAGCATAATATCCTGACATTTCCAAAGGGTTAACTTATTTTGTCAAACACATGCATTACTAACCAACATCAAATATCTGTTTTTATATTAGTTCATTGTGATTTTACTTGTTATTAGCAGCTTTGCTACCTGATATACCTGTGAATGACTGGTTCACATTATTCACCTCTCTGTCATACGTGATCATGTGTTGCTTTTTGGTAGCATTACACTTTCTATTGGTCAGTATTCTCATATGACATCTTTATTCATATGCAGGGTCGCCGAGAGGGGGGGGAGTGGGTACATTTTACCCGGGCCCGGCCATGCCAGGGGGCCCGGGCCGGGCCCTCTCCGCTAATTTAATTTTTTTTTTTTTATTTTCTTTTTTGCGATTTTTTTTATTTTATTTTTATTTTTTGGTGGGGGGAGCTGGAAGAAAAAAAAACCAAAAAACCCGATACTCACGTGATCGCACGGCGCCGTGTCCCTCCTCTCCTCTTCTCCATTCACACTGACTGCCGGGCGTGACGTCATCAAGTCACGCCCGTCAGTCAGTGAGGAGCGCCGCAGCCAGCAGGAAGAAAGAAGACAGAAGAGAAGAAAAGAAAGGAAAGAAGTTGACAAAAGTTAAGTAAAGAAACGGAGAGGCAAGGGGAGGAAAACAGAGAGGGACAGTACTATTAAGAAAGGGGAGAGAGAAGCAGAGGAGGAAAAAAAGCAGAGAGCCACAGAGGAATAAAAAAAAAAGTGGGAAAGAGGAACAGTGGAGGAAAAAAGGTGGGAAAGAGGAACAGAGGAGGAAAAAAAAGTGGGAAAGAGGAACACAGGAGGAAAAAAAAGTGGGAGAGAGGAACAGAGGAGGAAAAAAAGGAGAGAGGCACAGAGGAATAAAAAAAAGTGGGAGAGAGGCCAGGCGCGAGCTGACGGACGTCAGCCCGGGGGCCACACGCTGCCGCATCACATGACACGTGATGCGGCCGCGTGACGCGGCCGCATCACGTGTCATGTGATGCGGCCGCCTGCGTGCCCGCATCACATTTATATTACTTCCGGGGGGGCTGGCCCTAACAGCCATGATTGTGAACGGCCCGGGGGGGCGATGCCCCCCTGCCCCCCGGCCCAGCCCGCCCCTGAGAGAGGCACAAAGGGAAAACGGAGGGAAGGCAGCATGGAGGGCGCAGTGTGAGCATAAGGGGCACAGTGTAGTTGTGATGAAGGGGCACAGTATTGTGTGTGTGATGGCACAGGGGGCTTGTTACAATGTAGTGAGTGTGAGGTAGGTGGTGGCTAATTAATGGGTGCTATTTTGTTTGTAGGGTGATGGTGGGGACTATTAATTTAAGATGGGGTGGTTTGGGGGCTATTGAATGTTGGGGTGAGTTTAGGGAGAATGAGGTCTATTTATTAAATGTGACTATGAATTATTTAATGGCAGTGATGGTTGCGGGAAATAGGTACTGCTGGGGCTGTTTGCAGGAAGGGAAATAGGTTTATTTATTAAATGTGAATAGTATTATTTTAATGTTGGGGCTGGAGGAAGGCCTAATTATTAATCGTGAGTGCTATTGATTTAACGCGGGGGCTGGCTGTAATTTTCTAAATGTAGTTATTTTTTTTTTCAAAATAGGTCCTTCAACATTCCTGGAGCCGGACAAGCCACAACTAAAGAAACCAGCAGCCACAGGTGGAGAAAGTGAGAAGAACAGGTAGGAGAGAGCAGCACAGTGTGTGAAATGTTGTGATTCTAGTAGGGACAATGGCAATTTTTGGTGAATGTTGTGCCCAATGTAAGGTGTAGGCCAAGACTGAACTGTGTGTGTACACACTGCATTGTTTGTATACTACACTGTGGTGGTAGATGTCCTGAAAGTCAGGAGTGCTTGAACATATGTGACGCTCCGGCGAATTGAGAGTCTAGTGATTTTGATGCTAGCCACGCCCCAATGGCGCATTTGCCACGCCCCCAAATGCATGACCACACCTCTGAAAAATTTTGCACTGCCGTTAGGCTAGCCACGCCCCAACGGCGCATTGCCACGCCCCTGAATGTATGACTACATACTAAAAAAAATTTGCGCCGTTGGGCGGCAAAATATTTTTTGGGGGCTTACTCGACTATGAGGGGGGGCCCTATGAATTTGTTGTACTCGGGCCCTGATTTCCTCTTGGCATCCCTGTTCATATGACATCATTCTCTGCTTGTCTTAGGGGTCTGCTACTACAAATGTAACATGCCTCAAATTGTCTTCTAAAGTTGAGAAATTTTAGTCTTCCGTATGCTGCCACTTTAAAGAAACACATCACGTTGCGTCAAGTTTATTTCTCAAAGTACTATTGAATTTCCCTGTGATATATTTTTCTTTCCATCAGATGGTACTTTGAGAGAATTGTACTATTCATGTCAGATGAATCATAAGTACTATATACTGTGCTTTGCAAATATAATTATTATGTTCACATCCTAGCTTAAATTAATGAATTGGCAGCATTTGTTGTCTGAGTGGAGGTAGTTGTTAGTCACTGCTGAATGGCAGAGAGTTTCAACTGATTGACAGTTACCTCCACTTACACCACATATGCTGCACTGTGTATTAGTATACCTGCTATTCTAAAAACCCAAGCTGACCAGAGCAGGGCTGGTGCTTCATCCTCTGTGCTGTGGAATCAGGATGATGGGATCAGGATCAGGACTGGGATCCCTGGAGTTCCATCTTTGCTACTCCAGTGGTCACACTATAATGTCACAGGGAACCCTAAGACCCCGGCCCATTATAGCAAAAGAGTTAAAAAAAATCACACAGATACCAAACAATATTCTTTCTTATTGCTCAATCTATTATCTGGTACTCTTAGGGGTCTTGCAACCTCATGGCCTTGCCACCCACTGCACAATGACACATTCATGCCATTGCATTGCAGGAGACGGGGCTTTGGTGACGTTTGAAGACAATTTGATTAACGCTACATTTGTGTTTTGCTGACCATGATAATGTTTTTAGATTATCTACAACTTCTCAAGTGTTCATTTATCTTCATGTGACAAGTGACTGTAACTTTTTTCAATGTACTCTGTAGACAGCATTTGAACAATTTAGACATAGGCAGGGATGGATTGGGAACTTAAAGTGGCTCTGAGAAAAATTCTGAAAGTGGCCTCGTGTAAGTGAAACCAAGTCATTTGTAGGCAGGGCCAACACAAAAGTAGGTGGGGCTAGCACATAATTAGCCCTAGCCACATGTGTGGCAGGTAAGACCAATGCAACAGCAATGGTAGGCGGACAGAGCAATGGCAGGTGGAGCCTGTCACAATAAACGGAGGTAGCACACATGTAGGCAAAGCATTGCACTGGCAGGGCAAACAAGTAGGCAGCACCCCAGTGAGTGGAGTACACAAAATATTCAGGCGATTGATGCAGCATAATCCAGCAGCAGAGAATTCCAAGAGTTAGCATGGTATTATGCTGCTTTACATAATAATTTGGCCAGTATTAGTGATAGACATTATAAACTGCATCCTAATGCCGCTATGCAATACACATAACATTCTTGTGACCAACATACAATACACTTGACATCCTTGTGAGCATCAAATAATACACATTAGCATTAGCATTCTTGAGACTGCCATACAATACACATAGCATTCTTGTGACCACCATATAATACACATAGCATTCTTGTGACCCCTATTCAATAAACATAGCATTCTTGTAACCGTCACACAATACACATAGCATTCTTGTAACCACCATACAATACACATAGCACATGTCTGACTGCTATTAATACACATAGCTTTCTTGTGACTACCATACAATAAACATTGCAATTTTGTGATCGCCATACAATACACATAGCATTCTTGTGACCGTCACACAATATACATAGCATTCTTGTAACCACCATACAATACACATAGCACTTGTCTGACTGCTATTAATACACATAGCCTTCTTGTGACTACCATATAATACACATAGCATTCTTGTGACTGTCATACAATAAACATTGCAATCTTGTGATCGCCATACAATACACATAGCATTCTTGGGAACGCCATACAATACAGACAGCATTCTTTTGACCACCACACAATACAAAGAGCATCCTAGTGGCCGCCATATATAACAAAAAGCATTTTTTGGACCACCACACAAAATCATCCCAGACCAGGAAGAGGACTACTAGTAGTTTAGAACAATTGACTGTTAAACAATGTTTTGCAAGAGGAAGCAACTATGAAAGCTGTCACCCAGTCGCACAGTTGATCACAGTTGCCACGGCGACTATGCTAGTATTAGCTCTGCGTCCAATTTCCATCATTAATGCAGCAGGTTTTAGACATTTAATTGAGGTCCTGTGTCCCCGTTATCAAATTCCATCTCAACACCATTTTACTACACAAGCAATTCCTCTCCTATCCCAGGTGGTTACAAAAAAGAAAATTATTAGGCTGCAAAATGCCATTCTACTCACTGTACACTTAACCAAAGATATGTGGAGAAGCAAAAGTGAGCAAACTAAAGATTATATGACTGTGACAGCCCACTAGATTAGTGAATCGCCTTCAGCAGCAAGAACAGCCACAGCATCTAACAAACAACTCCAAATCTTTCATGGGCAGGCTACTCTGTGTATCCCCTGCTTCACTAAGAGGCAATAACGCTGACAACCTGTTTGAAAATCTAAGGGATGTCATTGCAACATGGTTTATCCCGTTTGGACTTTCCGGACAATATGTGATTCCTGATAACACCACCAATATTGTGTTAGAGCATTATAGCATGGATAATTACATCACATTCCTTGTTTTGCTCATACAATGAACTTAATGGCACAGAACGTTTTAAAAAAATGACAATGACATGCAGGAGATGCTGTCTGTATCCCAAAATATTTCGGGTCATTTTCGGAATTCTGCAACAGCATGTAGGAGATTGCAGCAGCTGCAAGAAGAATAGAATTTGAGGTGGAATATACTTTAGTCCAGCTCAGTGGAGAATGCTTTCCGTGTTGTGCAAGGTGCTGAAACCATTCGAAGTAGTCACCTGTGAAGTGAGTTCAGACACTGCTAGCTTGAATCAAGTGATTCCCCTAAGTAAACTTTTGGAAAATCAGCTATAGAAATTGAAGGAAGATATGAAACAAAGCAATTGCGCAAACTATGTCGGACTTGTAGATCAAGTACTTTATTCGCTTCACCAGGTTACAATAGTTATCAACATCTTGAAATTGGATTACTACATTTTGGCAACTGTGCTTGATCCTAGCTATGTCTTCTCTTTCTTTCCAACTTTCTCAAGAGATGCCACGAGCTCCTGGTCAGCAAGCTGACAGCTTAAGTGGTACATGACATGACAACATCTCCTCCTTCAGTTTCTCTGGCAACTGCTGCTAGGAAAAAACTTAGCTTTCCCAAGACATCCAGTGGTGATGCAAATGAGTCAGCACAACATTTTGACTTCTGGTCTGGTCTAAAAAAATTGCCCAAAAATCGTAACAGCTCTTCCGTAAAATGAACTACAAATTGCATGAGGAAGGCCATTACCGGCAATTACATCAAAGTAGAGAGACTTCTGTAAAGGTGGATTGCAGTGGGGATGAATTAATATTGTGTGAGGATGATGTACACACTGATGAGGGTAAGGCTGATGACTGTGTAGAATACAGGTGCTGGGATCTAGCTGAGAGAAGGGAGCTAGCTGATGCTGATATGCTTGTTATTATTTTGGGTAGAATGGCATGTTGGCAATTTTATGTTTTTCGACAGTAAGCTTTCCCTTTATTAGAGAGGTGTTTTTTTCTTTACCAATGTAAAAACTTGTTTTTTAAATTTCAGTTTCCCTGACTTAAACCCACTATAACTTTGAGCATAGGCTTTAGTAGATGACGTAGAAGAACTAGTATCATCATGACTGGTGCCAGCAGCTGGTTGCCATATCGATGGCGCTGATCTATGGCAATGGAGACTGACAAGATCACTGCTACCCCTTCTGTTTCTGCATGAGCAATGACACTGCACAATGGCACTGGAGACTGGAGAGTGACAAGAACACTGTCACCCCTTCTGTTTCTGTGTGAATAATGGCACTGGAGACTGGAGAGTGACAAGAACCCTGTCTGCTAACACGGTTTATGTGTGAGAAATAGCAGTTAGTAATTGCACTGAGACTGGAGAGTGGCAAGAACACTGCTACCCATTTTGTTTCTGTGTGAACAATGGCACTGGAGACTGGAGAGTGACAAGAACACTGTCTGCTAACCCGGTTTATGTGTGAGCAATGACACTCAGCAATGTGACTGGAGACTGGAGAGTGACAAGGACACTGCCACTCCTTCTGTTTCTGAATGAGCAGTGGCACTCAGCAATGGCACTGGAGACTGGAGAGTGACATGAACACTGCCTGCTACCCCTGTTTTTGTGTGAGCAATGGTGCTCAGCAATGTGATTGGAGACTGGAAAGTGACAAAAACACTGCCACCCGTTTCTTTGTGAGCATTGGCACTCAGCAATGTCACTGGAGACTGGAGAGGGACAAGGACACTGCCATCCCTTCAGTTTCTGTATGAGCAATGGCACACATCTATGTCACTGGAGACTGATATAAACACTGCCACCTCTCCTGTTTTCTATGTGAGCAATTGCAGACAGCAATGTGATTGGAGAGTGACAAGGAAATTACCACCCCTCCTGTTTCTTTCTGTATGAACAATGGCACACAGCTTTATGACTGAAGACTGATAAGAACACTGCCACCTCTCCTGCACTCCGAAATGTGACTGGAGACTGGAGAGTGACAAAGACACCCCTCCTGTTTCTGTATGAGCAAAGGCACACAGCTATGTCGCTGGAAACTGATAACAACACTGCTACCCCTCCTGATTCTGTATGAGCAATGACGCTGACCAGTTGCACTGGACACTGCCAAGAACAATCCTACCCCTTCTGTGTCTGTCTGTGAAATGGCGCTGGATCTTCGTGGAAGGCGGTACTCATGGAATCCAAAACTAACAAGGTCCGGCAACGTGCCAATGATGCTTCGTCTCGATTTGAGTTCCGAGGACGTGCAAAAGTACCGAGCCAGCTTGGCTCAGTACTCGGATTGCCTAAGTTGGGGGAGGCTCAGTTTTCAAAAAATCAAGCCTGAGCATCCCTAATTGTGTTTCTATGTGGTTATTTTTTTACCTTAGCTTCTTTTATATCATAGAGCATTTATTGAAATTCTACGTCTGACCTATTTTGGCATCAGGGTTTAGACAGGGGATCAAATTTGGATCATACAGTGTTTCTATACAGCATATGTAAAATTCCATGTGCTGTTATGGAAACAAGCTATGGTACATGGCATAGCTTGTTTCCATAACGTACTGCCCTAAACGTCAGCATTTTTTCGGAACACCTGGGCATTCTTTAACACCTCCAATGTAGTGACTTGATAACACAAAGAGAGCTCTTTTCTTGTAGACTTGTATCTCTAAGACAGTGACAGCATGGCTTATGCAGTATAATAAAATTACAGGTGGCACAATAAAAGTTTTAATTATAAGGGTACTCATGATTTCTTGTTTACAGGGGCAAAAATTATTATTAATGATCTTACGGAGGCCAAATTATTTTATGAATAAATCAATGGGCTAAATTTCATTAATGATTATATGTAAGGTAATTAAATTTTTTTATTATTATATTAGTGTGGCATACTATTTCATTACCAGTGGGGCAAAAATTATTATTTTCTGATGTTGCAAAACTTAACATTTCCACTTGTGCTCATGTGCATGCTGGCTAAGTGGTTAGCACTTCTGCCTTACAGCACTGGGGTCATGAGTTCAATTCCCGACCATGGCCTTATCTGTGAGGAGTTTGTTTGTTCTCCCCGTGTTTGCGTGGGTTTCCTCCGGGTGCTCCAGTTTCCTCCCACGCTCCAAGAAAACATGCTGGTAGGTTAATTGGCTGCTAACAAAATTGAACAAGATCATTAATAATAATTTTTGCTCATCTGACCAAGATTCCATTGGACTGACTGCAGAATAAGAAGAGTACTGAAGGACTGCAAGGATCTACAAGTCTTCTTCCTTCATCGGGGTCTCTGCCGAAAGCTAAGTAACAGGGAGGCATGACCACTAATTTGCTGGCAGTGCAGGGGAGGAACCACTTCAGCATTGATGCAAACCTGATTAGGTACTCAGGGAAAGCCACAAAACAGTCTGATGTATTACTGTTTCATTTATTGCAGTATGCAGATATTTTTTAAAAGTGCTATAATTGCTTTGTTTGTTTTTACGCCTATTCCTAATTATTAACTCATTCACTGTTGGTATCCCATTTATTGATAAACATTAAATATTGTATTACTGGTTTTGCCTAGGTGTGAGGTATGTTCCCATGGGCAAGATACTGATGGTGAAATTAGCCCAGTAAGCACTTGGTGTGGGCATCTTTGTCGGATACCCCAGGGCAGACTCTCCGTTGGTTGGCCAGGACAAAATAGCTATAGGTTACCACAATATCATGACATGAAGTTTGATCTCACTTCCAAGGACATGTTAAAAGACTTTTTGCTAGGAGGAAAAGGCTTTTCAGTCCACTGTTGAACAGATTCCCCCCAGTAAATGTGGTTCCCTCTCCATCCCTTGCATCTCAGCACTTATCTCGTCCTTCAAACATACTCTTGGTTTTGCATGTGGATGTATTATCAGGTGCACAATTGCACCTGACCTGCCTTCAACAAGGAACCCCCTGACGAACCCAGCTTCTTCCTCCCTAACCTGTAGCTGACATCATCTTTGGGAACAGGTTCATGTGCTTGTCATAAAAATGGCAATATTTGCAAAAAAAGAGAAATATAATATAATAAGACATAATTTGCACTCTGTGACTGGAATTTTGCTGATTCAAAATTACTTTTAATTATATGAAAATAGTTTCCAAAATATGCAAAGCATGGTTCCTGTAAAGATTAAGCAACAAAGTTATATTGTTTTCAAGAGGCATGTATATTATCTGTAGTTCACATTGCTATTTCATGCAGTGCACATATGAATATCTCCATATCCTGACTACACACGTAAGATTTTTTCCTTTATGAGGAACACATCCTGTACAGGAGGTTGTTAGGAATGTGGTGAGGAAGAATGGGATGCCTAGAGAAATGTCTTTTCAAGGAAGATGAAATCAGCATGTGCAACACTATATATAAATTTAGTCTATTTTCCTATTTAGTCTACAAATGTAAAAAGACATGCATATATTTGTCTATTAAGGATATGTTTTTTCTGCATATCTACATTTACATTTTTATATAAATATATACACTATATGGACTAAAGCATCCAGATGTTTGACCATTACACCAACAGGGACTGTAATGACATTGTATTCAAATAGATATACTTTAATATAGTTGGTCTCCCTTTTGCAGTGGTAACAGCTTCCACACTTCTTGAAAGGCTTGCCACAAGATGTTGGAGTGTTCCTTGGAGAACTTGTGCCCATTCATCCTGTAGAGCATTTATAAGGTCAGGTTCTGATGTTGGACGAGAAGGCCTGGCTCGCAGTCTCTGTTCTAGTTCATCCCAAAGGTGTTCAATGGGTTCGAGGTCAGGGCTCTGTGCAGGCCAGTCAAGTTCTTCCACACCAAACCCATCTAACCATGTCTTTGTAGTCCTTGCTTTGTGCACTGGGGCATAGTCATGTTGAAATAGAAAAGGGCCTTCCCCAAACTGTTGCCACAAAGTTGGAAGCATAGCATTGTTCAAAATGACTTGGTATGCTGAAGCATTAAGATTGTCCTTCACAGGAGATAAGGAACCTAGTCCAAACCCTGAAAAACAATCCCATACCATTATCCTATTCCACTAAACTTCACAGTTGGCATAATGCAGTCAGTCAGGTAACATTCTCCTGGCATCCGTCAAACCCAGACTCGGTCATCTGACTGCCAAACAGAGAAGCGTGATTCATCACTCCACAGAACACGTTTCCACTGCTCCACAGTCTAGTGCAGGGTTTCTCAAACCCAGTCCTCAGGGCTCCCCAACAGTGCAGGTTTTCCGGATCACATCTGGCATAATTAGGACCACCTGTGGATCTGTTACAATGTGTCAGTCAGTAATGAATACACCTGTGCTCCAGCAAGGAGATATGGAAACCCGCACTGTTGGGGAGCCCTGAAGACTGGATTTGGGAAACCCTGATCTAGTGTCAGTGTGCTTTACAGCAATCAATCTGAAGCTTGGCATTGGTCTTAGTGATGTGAGGCTTACATGCAGCTGCTCGGTCATAGAAACCCATTCCATCAAGAACCTGCCACTCAGTTTTTGTGCTTACATTATTGCCAGTGGAAGTTTAGAACTCTTCAGCTATGGAATCAGCAGAATGTTGGCATCTTTTACGCACCATGCGCCTTAGCAGTTGTTGATCTCGCTCTGTGATTTTATGTGGTCTTCTGCTCCGTGACTGAATTGCTGTTGTCCCTAAATGCTTCCACTTTCTGATAATATCACTTACAGTTGACCGTGGAATATCCAGTAGGGATGAAACTTCACCGATCGTCTTATTGCAAAGGTGGCATCCTATCACAGGGTTACACTTTATTTATCTACACATTTCCTATGAAGTAAAACATGAACAGAATGTTTCTGTCTAGAGAAACATACTGCATTTATTCTAATAATAGGTCTTACTGATTACTCTACCGAGATACAAAGATGTATCACAGAATAGTCCCAAATTATAAGTGTAAACAATGTAAACAATGTTTCAATGTTTTATTTCCTTAAACTTGGATGTATTGCACTTCTCTTTATTTATCCTTGAAATACTATACAAAGACAATTTAATACTATCTGTATTGTTTCAGTGCTGGAATTGGAAGAACTGGTTGTTATATTGCTACATCTATTGGCTGTTGTCAGTTGAAGGAAGAGGGATTTGTTGATGTATTAAGCATTGTCTGCCGGCTAAGGATCGACAGGTAAATGTTTGTTAATTATTTATGAACATCCGAGGTTTAAATTGTCCAAAAACTTGGAAAATGCCCTATGTATCAAGCTACAGAGCTGCAATGCTCTCCCTATAGTGTAGAACAGCTAATGCCATATGAAGATGACATCGCAGGAGAGGGATCCAGGCTTCGTTCCCTATCCCAAATTTTCCATGGCCATAAGAGCTTGTAAGGAAAGTGATAGCAATTGCGAACCCTTTACTGTAGATTATTCGCTGGGACAGGCTTCTATCAGAGACTTTGTCCTGGCTCTTCAATTTCATTAACTAGTGGTAGATAATCCTATTCATTCCTCATCATTTCAATAATAAATGATGAATGACTTGAGCAATATGTGATGGGTCATAAATAGACCACCTAAATATTGTACATACTGTAGCTTGAGCTTGAAAACAGTTGGGATGAAAACAACATTAAATGGCTAAATTACTAACATTGTATTCAGGAACAGCATTTGCATTAATGCATAGCAACCAATTAGACACTTGATTTTATTATCTAACTTACTCTAGACAGATCAGAGTAAAAGCATGAAGAAATACCAGAAAACAAACAAACATGACACTACTACAGGCAAAACATATTCACAATCACAGTTTTGAGTGAGAATTGCACTAAATAAAGTGGTTAGTTGCTAGTGGGGTGTTCTCCTTCACTTTTGGACCATATAGCTTGCAGTGCATATTATAGACCAAAGCAAAGCATCTCTCAAACTTAGTTTTAATAGTATGTTATATCCAAAGAAGATAAAAGAAGAAAAAAACATATATAGCTTTTAGAGTACAGAATACTTTGAGAGATTATTCTGATATTTTATTCCTTTGTGTCATACATATGTTAAAATCATTCACACCCTACTTGACCATAAGTTCACTCATAAACTGCGCAGCTTTTCCTGTAATTTCTCAACCAGACTGCAGTATATCCTGTCCAATAGATGGTCAAAGGACAGAATTCAGCAACCACAAACTAGTTATGAGCAATAAATCTCCACACAGCAGTGCCTATACAAGGACAAATGTTTTGCTTTGTGTTGAATACAGAAATAATACAGTAAAACATTTGGCTTGAGCCAATTGCTACATACATTTAATAATTTTCTTAGTGAAGCAGAATAATAATAATAATAATAATAATAATAATAATAATATAAAATACATGGGATCCTAGTATATTTATAAACTCCTCTAAATGATATCTGATTTATGATGTCATCGCCGACAATTGGTGAGTTCAGATTCATCACTTCAGATTTCATTATAAGAAAAAATACAGCCCTTTGTACAGTAAATGATTATAGATATTACCTTGGATTTCCATGGCCTGTATAAAAGCTCTCGGTCTGCGGCCTTGCGCTTTATATGTATGTCTTTACCCTAGACCAGGGTTTCCCAAACCCAGTCCTCAGGGCTCCACACATAGTGCAGGTTTTCCGGATCACATGTGACATAATTAGGACCACCAGTGGATCTGTTACAATGTGTCAGTCAGTAATGAATACACCTGTGCTCCAGCAAGGAGATCTGGAAAACCTGCACTGTTGGGGAGCCCTGAGAACTGGGTTTGGGAAACCCTGCCCTAGACACTTTTGTCTGCTTAAATTACATTTCTATATGTGTGCATTACGTGACATCACTTAGCATACTTGTCCATTGACTTGTTTAATTAAGGGTATGTGGATATGATCATGGTAAAATTTCTCAAAGTAGGTACAAAGCGAATTGTATTTTCCTTTATAATTTAGTCAGGCTTTTACATTATACGCCATGAAGCATATGACCCATGATACACTTTATTATATTACCCTGTAGTTCCTACTACATTTACAACCTGTTACATGTTGTTTTATTTTTATAATCATGTAATTGCTTTCCTTTAACAGGGGAGGAATGGTTCAAACAAGTGAGCAATATCAGTTTGTGCACCATGCCCTGGGCCTTTACGAGAGTCGACTCTCCGCAGAAATGGTCCAGTGAACGTCTGGGATTTGATTTTTTGTAGTGATCGTTTTTAGGTAATTTACTGAATTACCGACCAGCAGTTTCTTCAAGAAGTGAAGTAGGCTCCATGGAATACAAGAATGTAGGGAGAACATGGAAGATTTGACGGAACGTTTGACACAGTTGGATGGACAATAAAGTGTCACTGAATGTACCTGTACTGCAAGTTTCTGCAAAAAGCAATGGACGGTACAG
Source organism: Mixophyes fleayi (assembly GCF_038048845.1). Lineage (NCBI taxonomy): Eukaryota > Metazoa > Chordata > Amphibia > Anura > Limnodynastidae > Mixophyes > Mixophyes fleayi. The sequence continues at coordinate 236,065,394 of NC_134405.1, read as the reverse complement.
AAGATGTACATGGAATTTGCATATGTAAATGAAAGGTGGATGTACTTTTGAAATAGGATTATCTACCACAAAGAATGTATGTACTACTGCTCCAGACACAGTGGGTATTTAACGATTATTCGGTGTATAACAAATAAACGTTTGCAAACTGTGTGTCTTGTAAATGGACTGTGAAATGTCACTCTGTTAAGTGCTATTACTTATTATGTGGTGAATTTGTTTCTTGCCCACATAAGATTATTGCTGCTAGTGTTACAAGTAATGTTTATTTTTAATTAAATAATATTCCTTTGTTTTGTTATTGTTTTTTCTAAACTGTTCAGAAACAGTGAATACTTTATATGGAGATGTGTTTGTGTTCTATTAGCAATTGTGAATTTCAGGATATTTTAAAGGAGCACAATGTACTTTAATCAGTTGATATGCATTTGCTGTATACTGTGGGTTGTACTATTTGCTGCGCCTCTTCTCCAAAACTAAACACAGTGTATTTGTAAATCATGTGAGTTATTTTACCTGAGAACTTTATAGCATATCTTGAAACTGCAAGGAATAAAATAATTGTTTACAGTCCAATAAGTTGTTGCCATTGTCCTTTTTTAAGGCTTCAGAGCAGAGAGACAGATAATAGCTAATAGACATTGCAAAAAAATTGTATGTTCGTAGTCATTTATCTAATTATAATTGAATGTATCAAGGAAGCACCCAAAATAGAAACAAGTTTTCATGTGAAGCAGAACAGTGAGTCCTGCGAATCCACTTCCCCCGAAAACTGACTAGTCCCTCTCCTATACTTATAGTATATTAGCCTCTTGTTCCTAATAATATATGGGAAGACAAATGTAATGCTGCTGACAAGTACAAATCAAGAGGAACATTTATCAGCAGAGACGTGATTAGACAATTGTGTCATTTCATCCTTTAGACTGACTGAGTGGCATAATATTTATGAAAGTTTAAAAAATGTTTTGTTTGCTTATGACTTCAAATTCATAATAATACTGACAGCATTTGTAGACGTCATCTATTTGATAGCGGCTCTGGCTGATTCATCATAAGTCATAATTATTACAACAGTCAATATCAGCACAGTCAGATGTACATCAATGTAGTGCGGTGTGATGTAAATTGTCATTATTCAGTACATTGCTATGTCCCTTAAAGGGATGTTTTCATCACTTATGACAGATATAGTTATAATACAACATCTGGAAGGAAAAATTACTAAGTGCACAGTGGCTGTGTATATCATACTTGCCTACCTTAGGCAAGTTGTATCCGGGAGAGGGGCGTGTCTAGAGGGTGGGAGGGGGCGGGGCACAGTGAATTGTGTCAATTTGGCCCCCACCAACTGTCAAATATGCCGTTTTGTCATGGGGCGGGGCAATTGCGGAAGATTTGCCAGCTCTCCCGGGAGTCCGTGAGACCAACCCGAATTTCAGGGGGTCTCCCGGACATTCCTGGAGAGTTGGCAAGTATGCTGTATATAGATGCACCACAATGTGTTTTACCTGCACAATATGTCACATATTCTTCCATTAGACCCTTCTGTTGCAGCTTCCGGTGTCTATGCTTTACACAAATTGGGTGAGGTTTTACTATTCAGGACAAATTCCACACCATGGAACAAAACACTCTCTCCCCAATTATATGTGGCGTTAGTGGTTTAAATGGTAATTGTAGTTATAAACTAAGGGAGTCATGTTGACTAGTTACGGTTGGGGCCTTATGAAGACTGAGTTGCATCTTGTGGCCCCATATGATTGAAGAGGCGGAACAAGAGAAGGAACGGGGCTGAAAACAGAGTATAAATACATTACGGGAGAGTTGCACAAATGTTACTTATGTAGACTGAGACTCAGACGTACACGCACCTGTCAAAGATAACTTGCGGGTGCTCGACCAGTGATGTAAGTTACTAACTGATAATGATGACCGTCAGTTCACATGCGCCTGCCTTAGCTTACTATGTAGAATGTGTCTTTTGTTTTCAGGTGCAATTTACGTCTGCGTTTTAGGTGGAAATTGTGTCCAATTTTGTCCTAAGAGCATAAAATGTTGATAGATAAAATAACATTGGAATAGTTTATTAGTATTTATATATTATTATTATTATTATTATTATTATTATTATTATTATTATTATTATTATAACATATGTCACAAAACGCATCTCTGTATCAGTAAAGGTGAGAATTATGACAATGGTGGTACACTTCAGAAAGGGATAAATATACAAATTTGTTTATATAACATTGACTACATATTTGTAACACGGTTTATTATTTATTAGATGTGTAAATTAGTGTTTTACATTGTACTCTCCATTTTTTATTACATTTGGATGCAGTTTGATAGCACATTTTAAACACAGTAATCAAGTTTACTGCAAAGCATCACACACAGATGTACATTACAGAGCTCTGCAGAAATCTAATAACAGTTACACATTTCCCTTTTAGCTACATTAGAAATACTACCAAACCTGCTCCAGATTTGCAGTGACAGAAGAACATAGTGCACACCTTCTAGTGCAGCTCGCTGGGTCAGCTAATATGCTTATTTTGCAGTCTGAGCTGCTCTGCTGTGAGACCTCTGTGGAAGGTCCAGACACAAACATACACACAGATATTAAATCAATGTTGAAGACTCATGTAAACTGGAGTAGAGTCCCCAAAACAATTGAATAGAAGGAAGTTCTCGTCACTGACTTTTCCCTCCGTGAAGGCTCATTTCCTTCCTAGTGTTCACTTCACTTATCTAGGTTGTTGGACAGAAGCATGGAGTGACTGCTAGGTGGAAAATGGATGTGCTTTTGCGTGTGCTACTGGTTAGCTGCCTTTCCTGCGGGATAACAGGTATGTGAGCAATAGAGTGGGAAAGACTGGTGTGGAAGCAAAGGTAGGAAGATGTACACATCATATGACAGGGGGGAACAAAGGCTCATCCCTACATCTGTATTAAACAATTAGATCCATTTCATAAGCTGATATTGTATGCAGTGAACCAAAACAAGGACCTCCAGACGATCAGCCTTCATATAAGACATTATAATGTGCTATTGATGTGCATGATGTAGAATTGTATAGTTTCTTTCAGGCAGTGAGTTTGTGCAGCAGGCCTCAACAACTTTATTAGGACAAATATATAATTCTGCTGTATTTTATATAACCACTTTGTTTTTAATAGAAAGTAGACACAGTGGTTTGATTTGCACTGAACTCATTAGAAATAATGTATATGAAGGACGGTGGATTAAAAGTTGGCCTGTGGTTTGTCTTTTAGATATCAAAACACCATCATTTGTTTGTCCTTTCCTTTCACTGTTTTGTTTGTCCTTTCCTTTCACTGTTTTGGGATTTGTTTTTAATTGACCACTAAAAATATCTTAATTTAGAGTATATATATGGTCAGTTCTGTTCTTGCTGAGTAATGAATGATGCATCTATGTATCATATGGTAATATGTTGCTTGTTAATTCTACAGTTTTTTATGATTATTAGACCACTAGGTGATGCTGTTCTTTTGCAGCCTATGAATAACACATCACTATATCTCATCATTATATGAATATAGAACAGGCATTGTCACTGCTTTGGTACAAATGTATACATTTTACAAGATACAGTAAACCCAGTGTGTAAAGTATGTTTCCCTTTAAATGACCTTGTACTGAAAAAAAAAATATTCTAAACAGTTTCTAGATCAAATATTTCGAAGCATAACAAGAGTAATATCTTATCTGTCATATGTTTTATCAAAATATTTGTATTATACTGTTTCATGATCATTTGGCCATGTTAATCATGAAAACATTACTTTAAATGGTCAGAGAAATTGTTGTGGTTACTTAATGAATGTGAATATGCAGATACAGTTAAATAAGCAGATAAATATATTGGGATGTTTTATTGAACAAAGTATATACAGAGAAATAAACTGAATTGTAACCATACTAATATATAGATGTTAGTTTCATTCAGTGGTGAGTGTCACAGCTTGAGGCTGCAGGGTAGTACCTATACATGATGGAGGTGAAGTGCTACAAGATCTGACATCATTTGCACTCACATAGGATCCTTGTAGGACTAAAGTAGACATAGACAAGTTGTTTTATTTTCAAAGACAAGCAGTCAGTAAGTGCTATTTATGGACAATAAAAATCCAGGCCTGCCCAGCTTTAGTGTTTGCCGTAGTGTGTCTAATTGTTCCCCTAGCACATTTCAAGGCGCACACCCACCAGCTGATAAAGGAGGATTCTCCTATATTTGTAGTTTTACAGATTCCTCCAAAAAATGTGCATAGTGTAAACAGTAAAAACATCACAGCAAAGTGCAACCTGCTTTCACTTTACTGCCACATATTTACCATACTACTTAGTTAGCATCATGAGAGTAAGAGGACATCATGACTGCCTTTATTACATGTGTCACTTTTGTGTATTTAAATGTTGTTATTACATGGCATGAAGTTCAATTAGAAATGTATTTTCCTTGAAAAAGTACAAGTGTATAGAGATGAAGTGGGGTTGCTGGCATCTCTGATGAGTCTGTTCCATGAGGGAAATGGCTGCGAGCCTACCCGTAAAATGCATCTTCTCCACCACCAGCAGCTCTTTTAAATAATCCACTTTTGCAAAATGAAATCTTGCTTAGCCACTTCAATGCGGAACCATGCACATTTAGCAGCAAATGCCCCGTCCCATACCAGGCCCAAAGCCACCATATTGTCCCGCAAAGTTTTGCACTTGCACAAAAGTAAGCATGCAGCATCGTTACACATTTGCACTGACACAGGGTGACACAGGTTGGAGAATTAGTGTAAGGATGTACAATAATTAGCTGATATTGCTGTCATTTTCAGGCTGTATCCTGCAATAACTGCACAATATCAGATGCAATATTATAGCATGTGTGGTCAACATTGTTTCTTTCCTTTGAATTTCAATCAAAAGTTCTTTTCACTGATGATCTTTTCGTTGACAGATTTGTACATACACAGGGGCATATTCAATTAGGTCCCAGCATTGCAGTAACTTGCCGGAACGGGGCGCAAAGGTAATCTGCGGCACCGCAATAAGGCTGATTTTGAAAATCTGCGTTATTGCGGTAACGTATTATCCTTGGTAATGCGCACTCCGTGCGTTGCTGCGATCATGGACCTATTTGAATATGCCCAACAAAATAATCCAAGTCATATTTGCCTACTCTCCTGGAATTTCCAGGAGGCTCCCGAATATCGAGGAGTACTGCCAGACTCCTGGAAGAGTAGGCAAACCTCCCGGATCCTAAAAAATGCCGATATTCAAGGCATTGAATATCGGGGGCAGGGCTTATTTGTGTTATTAAGCCCCGCCCCCGTTATACAATGCCGCAAATTTTGGCATTTTATAGTGGGGCGGAGCTATGGTGACGCAAAGACGTCATCACGCCCCCTCCTACCCCTGTCACATGACCTGTCCTCACAGAGGACAGAGTCAGAAAGTCGGCAACTATGATCTAAGTCTGAATACTATATTCAGCATCGCAGAAAAAAAAATGCTTAAATGTTTAATCTGCCCACATGCAGAACAATACAATTGTTTCTAAGTACTAGGTGACAGATTAAGGTCTTTCAATAAAGAACTGTAGTGTTCCACACAATTATATATGATTGAATTGTGAGAAAAAATCCTTGCGTGCATGGACAGCTTTACTCTGTCACACTCTAAGCAAAACCTACACATTTCTAATGCTGTTTTAGTGTCAAAGAAAGCTAATGTAAAAACTGTTTATTGAGGGAATGATAAAAAAAATGATGTCGATATGGGGAACTTAAAATAAAAAAGTATAAATGTAAATATGTCCTGTGTCTCTCCATGTGTGAGTGTGTTCTGAGAGCATTACGGGATAGTTCTATGAGGATACTAAATATAAAGAGCCACATTACTATTTCTATGTAGGTCAGAGATAGGAGATACTGTAGACATAATTATATTTACTACAAAAAAGGTGTTTGTTAAACTCTCAAAACTGAAAGTAAATAAGTCAGTGGGTCCAAATGGTATTCATCCAAGAGTATTACTATAACTAAGAGGGCTGCATCCAGGTGTTGTAATTCCAGGTGATTGGAGAACGATAAGTGTAATTCCACATAATAAGGTACTAGGGAAAAATATGATAGTTATAGGCCTGACATTAAGGGGGGAATTCAATTGTCCACAGATTAGATGAGGAGTACAGTAGTGCCCATAAATGTGCGCAGCCGTGATGTTAGGTACAATATCGCGGCTAATTGAATTCCCACCTAATAGTAAGGGAAATGGATAGAATCACTTTTAAAAAGAAAGCAATTAGTGACTATTTTGGGGTTTATTTATCAAGCAGTTTGAAAGACTATCGCAGTGATAGAAAATATTCTCTTATGTGAATTTGCCATTAAATTTGATGGATGCTCTGCTCCCTGCGATACAGTCTGGCAGCAGTAAGAGTACTCTTACCGCTTCACCAGCCAGTCTGGGGTCAGCATGCGCTCTGGAACAGGAAGCCTGGACTTGGACTTCCAGTTCTACGTTCATTAAAAAAAAAAAAATTTATTACAAAAATATTTAACAAAATATAATTGAATTGGAGGATTCCGATTCAAAGAAAGGCTTTATTTAAATAAGGTTTCCTTCTCCTGCTATTGCCATCCTCAGCAATAAGAGGACAGAGGTGAGTTTTCACCAGAGAAAGAGCTTGTCTCTCTTTGATATACAGACCCCTTAGAGTGAAACAAATTACAAGATCCAAATCAGCATGGATTTACTATTGGGGTTTTTTTGATTCTGCAACTAATGTGACAAGGCATTTATTGCATCCAACAATTAATTCAGAAACTGAAAATTCTTGGATTTTACTTAACGATAGTAGCATGAATAATTCTGGTTAAACGACAGAGGACAGAGTGTTATAGTCTGTACTGTCTGTTTTACGTCATTGTATGATATCTATTTGTAATGTTAACAGCAACAGACAATAGGAACCTTAAGGCTATTGTTGGAATCGTCCAATAAAACGCGCTATTTTTAGTTATTTATATGTTGATTTCCTGATCACCTAATCTATTAAAGGCAACTTGACCTATAGAGCACCAATGACTCCAAGCTGTAAATGTATCGAGCTGCGAATTTCCGGCAGGTTTGAAAAGTGGAGATGTTGCCTATAGCAACCAATCAGATTATAGTTATCAGTTATTTAGTACATTCTACAAAATGACAGCTAGAATCTGATTGGTTGCTATAGGCAACATCTCCACTTTTCAAACCCGCAGGAAACTCTCAACTTGATATTTTTACCCCCAAATCTCCTAAAAAGAAATTGCCAGACATCATAAAATCACTGAAATCACTGATTTCTCACTTTTAAGTATAGAACAGGGAATCTCAATGGAAAAAGTTGATGTAGTAAATCGCTGTGGAGATCACTATTGGCTTCAAACACTCAAGACCAGTGAGGAGAGTGAGATGAAATTAAAATAACGTTTATGAAAGTAGAGGTAATGAAATGCATGGAAAAAAACTCTGTACCAACTCTGCTTTAAGTAATAAATAAATAAACATCAGGAAAATCTTCCCCCAAATCCTCTACTAATGTCAGGCAGTGCTGGGATCCACTTTAACAGTCAGATCAAATGCGCAGGGTGAAAGCAGGGCTGGTGCCGATATGAGGGTGGTGCTGTTTTTGCCAACCTTCAGCCATGTGTTGAAAAGTGGTGGGGATCTTCCTGACCCCTCTGGGCTGTGGGGAAGGGGGTAATAAATAAGACTAAGACCACTAGATTGACAAGTTTACTACCCTAGTGATTCCACTGTAATGGAAAGCCATCCCTAAACCCATGACAATTATACCAAAAGAGTAAAAATAAGTAAACACACACACACACACACACACACTTGTTTTTATGGCATTGTGAGGACCCATGTCTGGAACATGACACATAGGTATACCCCTTTCCTAATGTCCTGTCTAGAGGACAAACACATGGGTATGTGTAGGAGCAGTTTGTTACCAAAGTTACCACCTGAGATTTACAGTTTGAGTTTGATCAAAGTATTGACATGAGCTGCAAGGTGGGGAGAGTTTCATGTATTTTGCCCATCTGAGGACATTCACACACCCGCATACACCAACACCTAGCCATGGAAGTCATGCTCACACACTGCGGAGTGTTTAAACAACTTTTATTACTCTTAACTGTTATACGGTTCTTTATGTAGAATTTCACTGCCGGCCAGTTTCAATCTGTCAGTGCTGATGGTTCAGCCATGATGCATGCGACACAATCACGCTTTTCGGTCATGCGGCATGTTTGGATAAACTTGATCATGTGCTTCTACACAGTTTGGATCTCATCTCTGTCCCAGGTTATTCTCTACACCTTTTTACAACCTGAAAGGAAGCAGAGTATTCTATTACAAATCTGCGTAAAACAGCGAAGGCAACATCGTTTTGCATAACAAAACTGTGTGCTACAGTCACCTGTAGGAGCCTTGGTTGGGTACTGATCCTGTGTTGCCGGGTACCTACGCCATCTCCCTTCTCATCTGGTAGTGTCTACTGTATGCTTGATCACTTGTCTCACTGTTACAGGGCTTTGCTTATCATCTGACCTATCACCTATCACTGTATTGGTTATAAATAGAAACACATATGTAAATGACCGAGGTAAAAGTCAAAGCCATACATCAGATACAAGATTTTCAACTTACCGTCTGGATCAATGTCCATCTCATCCAATTTCAGCCAGTCTACCACTCTCAATTAAGAGTTTGATGATCTTGGCAAATTGGAGGGTATCTTCTGGGAGGCAGTAATGCTGCCAGTGCACCCTGCCGTGCCCAAGGAAATCTGTCAATTGATCCATTTCTTTGCTGTTTACGTTGAGGATCTTTGATTGAGTGGCAACACTTCATGGAAGACAGTGTTTGGGGATTTGTAGCTCCACACTCTCTGACAAATAGACTTATGCAATTGGAGCCTGTGAAATGTGACATGGCAGTTGGTCTGACAAACATATAGACATTTTGGGTAGTCATTCCACATTCTTCATGCTTATCTGCAAGAAGTTCCACTGTGCCTTGCATTGATGGTGTCATCAGGATTGGAACTTTTCTTTTTAATTTTCCCCAGATTTCAATCCGTGTGAAGTGCCGTCATAGCTTCCTCTCAAGCTCAGATAGCATCTTCGTAGAGATTCAAAGTATCTATTGAAGAGGTGGTAGTAAACTGCATCTTGGAAATTTTCCCTTTTCTTCTTCGATTGAACAAGATCACCTGTGCCAGGATGACTTTTGCAAGCAATGCCCAGTTGTTAAGCATAGACTTGATGGATAAGCTGCTTCCATATGCTTGCTGTTTCTCATCAAGATACAAGTGCATCTTTTTCCCATCTTCAGTGAAAGGTAAGAGCTGAGGTATGTTCTACTTCAACTCCTTAAGAGTTTTGAAGGCAGTCGATGAGAACAACTTGTTCCATTTCACCTCATAGATCTTCTTGAAGTTGTGTGGATTTTTAACCACAGCAGTTCAGTCCTCGATCATTGCTCGGCACTCCACAATGTTCGATATCTTTTGCAAGCCATGTCGACCTTTAGTGCCAGTCAGGGTGTCTCAGATGTACCAGTCTCCTCATCATAGTCAGCTATCAGCTTCACTGTGTCTACTACATGCAGAAAGTTTGATGGGATGGTAAAGTCTTCCATTCTTTCCAAAGGGGTAGCTCTTCTATCATGTAACGGTCACCTGCCCATTTTTTTAAGCTTCCGACGGATGTACTCATGTTTGCCAACATCTATACTAATCTGGTTAAAGAGATGCTGCCCCTCCTATATGATGTAATATTCATTTTTGACTGTTTCATACATTTCATCTGGGGTCATGTCGGTCAAGAGCTTCCAAAAGCCACCCCTGATGTCAGGTGGAACAGGCTGAGCAAAGGCGCACAGATACTGATTGATTTTGCCAGGTTTCTGTTAGTTGCCCCTTTGCTTACCTTACATCTTTTCATGTGTCGCCAAATATATTTTCTTGCAAACAAGCCTTGGCAGGTTGCACAGTGCATGAAGTCTTCGACAATCATCACTTTGGAAGTTTGAATGGAATCAGAACATCGAGTCCTGTTCTTACCACTAAGTGTTGTGTGCAAAGTTGCATCTATTCCAAAGATGTGCCAATTGTATGCACCTTTCTTTAGAGTGATTGGGATATTTCATGGCTCAGGCTACTTCAGTCTCATTACGGTGAGTATGCTCCATATGCCAGGCTATATTTGAGAGGGTCTTCTCACAGTACAGCCAGTACTGATTTTTGTTTTACACACTGGAGCCATTGCTGTTTTTGGACAGTGTTTGGACAGGCACGGTGTCAACTTTCCAACCCTCTGTGTTTAAAACACAGGTCGAGAATTGTTGTACATAGCACACGTCTCTCTGCACCTACACTATGTTCCACTGTCACATAATAGCACATCACCACTGGTGCCTGAACCACTCTCCTCTGAAGTGTCAAGGGCATACTCATCTCCACTGCTCCCTGCGCTATAGTCTGATCTACCACTGTGCTGTGTCATGCTCCACTGTCCCCACTTTACTTTCAGCAGGAGACAGATGACACTTATCCCCGTTTGGTGGTTTGTTCCACTGACCTTTAGTGGTGGTATGCACAAAAACTTTGGTAAGTTTTGTGGGGACATAGTTTTTTGTCCCCAATACAACCAAGGTCCCCACAGTGTTGTTGTGTAAACAGGTCAATTTCCCCACAAGTACAGGAATACAGGTACATACACACACACACACACACACACACACACACGCAATTTCATAAACTTTCTTGATCTGTCAGAAAAATCCCATTAATCCCAAACACTTGCTGGTGCTGGCCAATGTTAAATTATCTAACTACAGAGTCTCCAGGACTCCCCTTCTCATGCAGGCATTGTAGGAAAAAGTGCTGCGGTGTAGCTGCAAGTAGCTTTTCCCACCCATTGCAATAGGCAAATTCACTTCAACGGAGTCTCTACAAGTACTGCACATGCCGGAAACACCATTGAAATGAATGCGCACATGAAAAGGAAAATCTTGGAGGAAAATCACCGTTTAAAAATGTAATGTAAGAACAATGAATTTATGGGGTTATTTTGCGTGATTTCTAGCTATGTTGGCTTAAAAAATGTGAGAAATGATGGTTGTGTAAAAAGAGGTATTAGAGACATGAAGAGGGTAGTTATATTGTCACTTTATGGGTTATAGATAAGACCTCACCATGAATATTAAGTACAGCTCTGGAGGCCATATCTCCAAAAACCTATTAGGAAGAAGAAACACTAATACAGTAGTGCATAGAAAGTCTTCTTTAACTAAACATATACATTTTATCATAAATAAATTCAAATATCTCAAATATATTAATGGAGTTCAGGAAAGCTAACTTTTTTTAAAAAAATAAGATGATTTCTAGAACAAGGGGATACTGTTTCAAGTTGGAGAGAAGAAAACCAAAAGGCAGCATAAGGAAGACCTTATTTTTACAGAAAATGTGTTATATCTATATAAAAAGTCTCCTGTACAGTGACATAATTCATAAATGCATGGGACAAACATATTGCTATGGTTAAGACATAAACCAAAATGATAGAAAAAAAACTACAAAAAAACCCTGTAAAAAAAAAGTAACAAAAACAAACACACACAAAAACCTGTAGGCTCCTTCTGTCATCTTGCTTGTTTTGTATGTGTACACTGAGGATCTAAGTATAGAAATTGCTCTATTTAGCTTAACACCACAAAAATAAAATAACATTTAAGAAAAGCGATCAGCCGGCTTTTGATCAGATCTTTTGCTTATTGCCAATACTGCACCCACCTTCTTCCTTGTTGTAATTAGACACAGACATCTTACCTAGTTCCCTTACTTTGTTAAGTTCCGCCATGGTCATTGTGTCGAACTGTAGCTTTGGTTGTGCCTATTTCTGCCTGTTCTTCAAAGTTACCATGCTCTCCAATCTAGGTTTTAAAAACAATTATTAGCCAAGTATAACTCATATACTTTCCCTGTGCTGGAGTCCAGGCTGACATACAATAAATGGGTGCTGCTGGTACAGGCTGCCAATGGTTTTCATGCTAATGAGCAATTAGCTGCGCACATTGAAAAAGTGGCAATACAGAAGTAACATGCCTTTAATAATTCAGGTGATGCGACATCTTTGGTACCCGGCGGACACCTCAGCCTCTATATTAACATGGTAAATTGGTCACCGGGTTGCCAGATTATTGTGTCTCGAGGATATATTTACTATGTATCAGTTCCACAGAACAACTGATTCCCTAATCTTTGGAGTCATTTTCAAGCAGCAAATGAATTATAAATAACACCCGATGGACTTTGTCTTTCATAAAAATGCCATTTTTAAAAATTACTGACACATTCCAATGCAAAAATCACAGCTAAGGAGCCCGGAATATGGTGAAATACACGATATTTATTGCAGACATGTTTCCAAAAAATGCAGCAAGGTACAAACCGGATGGTGTAGATATAGCACAAGGATTGCACAGAGATGCAGAAGGCAGATAACAGGTCTCATGCAGGTGAACAGGTAGTTTGTAGAAATCCCTGAGAACAGGTGCACCAGGAGCACAACAAGGAACATCACAACAAGGAACATATAGCAACAACAATGACCAGTATGGTTCATGGGAAGGAACAGAGATAAATAATAAGAGTCACAGGTGTACCATCAACGAGGAGCAGAGATTAACTCCTACTAGTGAGTGAAAATGTCCATAGTGGTGGCATGGAGGTACTGCATCCAGGAACACAACCACGCATGGCTAACACAGTTCTAAACAAACAGGAGCTGCAGAAGGCAAGCAGCATCCTATAGGGAAATGCTGCAAAGCAGACGGAGGCAGATCGGGACAATGACTTTAAAGCGCCAGGAATCGGCATAGTAAATATACTCCTCTCTCTCTAGCACTTACTTCACCATGTACCAGACCTCCAGCTAGCCTCTATCAATGAAATATGTTGCTTTCCACTACTTGGGTATATTGAATCATTAACCCTTGTAGGGCTAACATCTTCAACTCAGTTCAGTGTCCTGCCACATTGGCTTTGACCCTGAGTAACGTTCCTGACCAGATTTGCATTACTCTATGTAACAGACCTTCAGCTACTACTGACTATGATTCTAATGATTCTAATTAACTCTTGGATATCTGTTCTGCTCACAACTCTGAATCAGACTCATGTATTTGCTGGCAGTTGGATTGCCAACTGGTTTCCTATGCTAAAGTACAGATAGCATGTTAACTGTAGCCTATATTATCATCCTATTTCAGAGACTAATCAAAGTTTTACTGAAAATATTCTTGATCAATAAACTGAACTTTTGATCATTTAAACATAGTTCTTGTCAACTAGTGGTCACCAGCCCCTGGGATCCACTCTCACAGCTAATAACTGCACAACTTTGTTGCCCAGACTATTACACATTGACAGAAGCAACGATAACCATATTCCAGGGAGCAGTATGTCTGGATCCTGCCAATACATTACTTGCAGGATCAGTTGCTTGGTCCATCTAATGCCCTTGATATTGCCTGACATCCTCCGGCTAACCACCCTGCTCTTTGAATTCTCAAAAAATCGAGATTGAAATGCATACAGAAATATTATTGGTGCACATGCATAGAAATATATTTTCTATACACAAATATATTTCCTACATGTCTGCCCAACATTAAATGATGCCCGATAAGTTTTCTGATTGTCTGTAGAGTTTATGTGTTGTGAGTGTGAATGCACAAGTAGAGGAGATTTGTTCCGTGAATATGTGCTTAGGCAGAGTGGTTGCAATCTGCCCATGTATGCACAAGGAAGATGTGTGTATATGTTTAGACAAACTGGATGTGCTGTCTGTGTATGTGCAGGCACAGTGGATGTATTCTGTGGGTGTATGGGGTAGCAGAATGTATGTATTTTGTGGGTATACTTTATTATATGTTTTCTGTGAATGCATGTACAAGCAGACTAGATGTGTTCTATGGAGTGTGCACCAGCAGAGTGAATGTTTTTGTATATTCCCAGAGTGGATGTATATTGTCAGTGTACTGTATGCTTTGCTTTCTGTGAACGTATGTGCAGGCAGACCAGGGGGTAAATGTATGAATCTCCGGATTCTTCATCTCTGGCGTGTTCAGCCTCTTCAGCGCTTAAATTTAAAGCGGCGCTGCATTGTAAAGGGAAACTTCCCTTTACAATGCAGCGCCGCTTTAAATTTAAGTGCTGAAGAGGATGAACACGCAGGAAATGAAGAATCCGGAGATTCATACATTTACCCCCAGATGTGTTCTGTAGTGTATTTGTTAGCAGGATGGATTTTTGTGAGTGTATTTCCAGAGAGAGTAGATGCATTTTGTGAGTGTACTGTATACGCCATACTTGCCAACTATCCGGGAGACTCCCGCATTTCGCGAGAGTCTCCCGAACTCCCGGGAAAGTGTGGCAATCTCCCTGATCTGCCCACTTCCTAGTGAAGTGGGCAGAATTTTGTTCAAACGCCGCAAATCACCGGGAATCGCTGCGTTTGGCCCTGCCCCCGCTGTAAAATGGCGTGATTTGCGTCATTACATCACGGGGCGGGGCTAAAATGGTGTGATTTCCGGAGCTCCACCCCCTACACGGCCACCTCCCTCCCGCATCTCCCGGAAGCCATATGAAAAAAGTTGGCAAGTATGATATATGCCAGTGTTTCCCAAACCCAGTCCTCAGGGACCGCTAACAGTGCATGTTTTCCATATCTCTCAGCTGGAGCACAGGTGTATTCATTACTAAATGACACATTTTGAAAGATCCACAGGTGATATAATTATTTCACTTGTGACCTGGAAAACCTGCACTATTAGGGGTCTGTAAGGACTGGGTTTGGGAAACACTGGTATACGCAATCAGGGTAGCTGTGTTCTGTAAATGTAGTGAATGTTTTCTATGTGTGTAGTGTAGATATTTTCTGGATGTGTTCTGTATGTGCTAATAGAGTGTATTTTTGTTTTACTATATTAACAGGTGACAAAATTGAATCCTTTTTTTTCTGTGTGTTCTACTGGGACTTTATGTTGCACATTTGTATTGTTCGGATCCTGCAGTGTGTTGTGTCTGTCTCAATACAGCAAGTGCCGTAGGCAGAGCGTGCCTACACCCGTATTCAACAAAAGACGTTTCTTCTGATCTGTTTGTAGGTGAATAACAATGTGCACATGTGTGTATGCGTATGCACGAATTACGTGCATTTTTTTTAAAAAAAAACAAACAAAAAAACGCACAATACATATGGTGTCTTAATGTATCAGAGCACATGTGCTTTGTGAGTCTACTGTATGTTTTCTGTGAATTTTTGCACAGGCAGACTGGATGTGTTCTGCAATATATATACCATCAGAGTATTTTGTCAGAGTATTTTGTTTTTGTCACTGTTTTCCCAGTGAAAGTGAATGTATTTAGTGAGTACATGGTACATGCAGAGTGTATGTGTCTTGTAGTGTGTGCACCTGACAAATGTATGTTTTTCGAGTGTATTCCTAGGGGCATATTCAATTGTTAGTTTTCCACGCCGCGGAAAAACTAGTACAGTTAATACGGTAATATGTAGCTGGATTTCAGCTCGCGGCTCAGGGAGCTGCGAGCTGAAATCCAGCAAGTAAATTACCGAAAATCTCGCGGTCCGCGCACGATTACGGTTATTATGGTAATCGTGCGCGGACCGCGAGATTTTCGGTGTTTCCGCCGAGAATTGAATATGCACCCTAGAGTGAATTTGTTTTGCGAGTGGACACATGCAGAATATATGTGTACGTGTATGTATTGTGAGTTTACAGTATGTGCTATGTTTGTGTGTGCACAGACTGGATTTGCTCTGTATTGCAAATGCCAACACAGTGTATGTTTTAGTGACAGCGTTCACAGTCAGTGGAATATGCATATATTTAGTGAATAATTGTTCATTCAGAGTGAATGTGTTTTGCTTATAAATAGTAGCAGCCTTATTTGAAAGAGGGGAGTCTCTTTGATAGCATATGACCAGTGATTAATACAACAGCATATTAAGAATTGTAATATGGCCTAGTTTTAATATCTTATTAAAATATCTTATATTGTGTGTAAGAATTCTAACACATGGGGAGTAACTACTTTAGTAGAGAAAGCTTAACTAAGCTGAGTGCAATTTGAATCAATAGTTAATTTGTAAGAGGACAGGACAAGATTCCTTATCAGATTTGTGGTCATACACCCTGTGTAATATCTATTGAAAACGTATGTGCTTAAAAACTTTATTTTGTTTTATAAGTATGTTGATTCATTATATATGCTTTATTTATGCTTTATTAAGTACATGTGCCATGTATTTTGCATGTTACACTTTAAGGGTGCTCCAACACTCTTCCTTCAAACTAGGTGTCCTCTGTTATTACATATTTAGTGATGAATTGGGGTAACCAAAATGGCACGCAACACTTACGTAAATTCAAGGGACCACTCTGTTACAAAGTAAATTTCTGCCCCACCTATTTGAGTAATACACTGGGGCACCAATATATGACAGAAGGAAGTGTCCTCTTTCTAACAAGGGGGAACCTTTTTATCTTTTTATCTGTGGAAACAAATACATATTTATGCAAATAAAAGTACTAGGTACATTTTTGTAGGCTGGGCACCTATTTTATGCAAAGTCAACCAATATAAATGGAATACCATTCTTATCAGGAGATATGCAGTTATTCAGAAAGATAACTGTTTGGCCAACCTTAATTTAAAAAATATATAAAAAATGTTTCTCTGTTGCACAACCTCCTGGAAATTCCAGGCTAGGAACAGAAAGGAAATTGACACCTCATTTGATATGGTAGGCTGTCTAGTTTCCTAAATGTTATGCCTTCCCCAATGGTTTTGCTTTTTGTACCTTGGTAACCTCTGCACTCACCTCATTTATGAAATGAAACACAAAAAAATGTTAGTGGCATAGGGGGTGGCATGAGTACAAGTATATAATGTCAACTGAAACAAATGGGAATCAATTCGTATTGGGAGACCTGCACCTACAGAGATAGTATGGTTCTACTTTTCAGCTGTTTGCCAGTCTTTTTAATTTTAGAAAGTATAAAATGCATTGTTTTCTGCTATTGCACCACTTTTCAAAAACTACTGTCAATTTTAGTCTTGGGCATTCAGGAAACCAGTAGTATTTTCTGTAAATGCAAAACGTGAGCCCAAAATTGCCAAAATAGGCTCAGCACAGGGGTGGAAATGCTTTATCAGAGAAGGGGTTAAACATGAGAATAATTTGTAACATATGTTTCCCTTCTTATAAAAATTTTAAATAGAATTATGTTGCAAATCACATATAGAAGATATACTACTACTGAAAAGCTTTATTCATAGTCTTAGGAACTTTTAGGGTTGTATGCAAATATGTTTAAAGAATAAATCATATTTGATGACTTTTTGTGGCATGTGCAAAATAGACTCAAATATAATCCATATACTTTATCTAAAAACATAGAAACACAGAATATTACGGCAGATAAGAACTACTTGACCCATCTAGTATGTTCAATTATTAACCTATGGTAACCTCAAATCATATTTGATCATTTAATCTTTGTAAGGATATCCTTATGTCTATCCCAAGCATGTTTAAATTGTTCTACTGTATTAGCCTCTACCACCTCTGATGGAGGCTATTCCACTTATCCACTACCCTTTCTATGAAGTAGTTTTTCCTCAAATTTCATCTGAACCTACTTCCCTCCAGTGTCAGTGCATGTCCCCATGTTCTAGTACTTCTCTTCTCTTGAACCTTGTTAAAACCCTTGATATGTTTGAAAGTTTCTATCATGTCCCCCATTCCCTTCTCTGCTCCAAACTATACATGTTAAGATCTTTCAGTCTTTCTGGGTAAGTTTTGTGCTATAGGCCATGCACCATTTTAGTTGCCTTTCTTTGTATAGTCTCTCATGTATTTATATCCTTCTGGAGATATGGCCTCCAAAACTGAACACATATTCTAGATGAGCCCATACAGTGGCATTATTACTTCTAATTATTCATTAGACACGCACTCTCTTCTGCAGTGTTTCCATCTTTAAGGGACCTATTATTGAATTTTGTATTATACAGAGAAAATGGATTTATAAGAAGTGCTGATGATGATATTGTAATATTCTGTAACATTATAATAGATATGTAATAGGTGTATTGTAGTGTGATAGCATATCTATTAGAATATTACAATATCATCATCATCAACATCATCAACAACATTTATTTATATAGCGCCAGCAAATTCCGTAGTGCTTTACAATTGGGAACAAAGTAATAAATGCAGGCAAAGAGGGCCCTGTTTGCAGGCTTACAATCTATGGTACAATGGGAATTGGATGCATGAGGTTAAGTCTACATATTGCATTTCAGTCCAGACAGAGTGCAAAGATACAAAGTGATTTGTATGCTATATGATCCAATCACAAAGCAATGTTGGTCAGGGGGGCAGAGGGTTGTTTTCTTGTGTGAACTGTGTAATGGGTGGTAATAGGGTAACCTAGTGAGGTTAAAAGTGTGGTTGAGGAATATTAGAAGCTACAACATATGTAAAATAGTGTGTAACTAGACAGTGCACTGTAGAGAGTAGTGTAGCAATACAGTATGCAGAGCAGTGTAGAAGAGCGCCACTTGTGTCATTGTAGCTGAATTTCTGCAAACACTGGTTTCTGTTCCTATTGCTGTGGTGCAGTGGTAAGCGTACTTCCCTGAAAGAACTAAACACCTGAGAAACGCAGAGAGCGTATAGAGACGTTTCTTCTTTTATGCAGCTGGGAAGAATGAGTGTCAAAATGGCAATATGTTACTTTTATAAGGTTATGTCATGTGATGGTGACTATTGCTTTGCTATTGAATCTGTTTCTTTAGATTGACACATTCTACTATGGGTATTTCTATTCTCATAAATATTTATACAAGGGCGCTTTACCTTGATTTTTGTTTTACCAGCTTTCTATTGTATATTCTATGACAAACATTTCTGCTTCCTCATTAGTATTTCAATGTTGCTTTTGACAAAATATTACACATACACTTGAAGTAGCTAACTTTGTAATATTTAGTTTTGAGTTTGGATCCGCTGCATATAATGGTTCTGAAATCTCATGCAAATGGCAAAGCATTGTGTTTATGTTGGATTGTACACAATTCCACACAATTGTTTTGTCTTGTGTTTTCAATGAAGTCTCTGATGTGCAAATTAGTACAATTTCATTCTACCAAATGTTACCTAATGTCATTACGCAACGAGTTGTAGTCAGATCAGTCAGGTTATTGCAAATTCTGTACAGTGCAAATAAAAATCGCACATGTAAAATGTAAAAGTTTGTGTGATCTTCTATGGATGTATTAAATAAAGGATATTATGTAAAATATGGATTGTTTCAGCGTAACCCATAGACGTGTGTTATTTGACTTTCTTTCTTGCCTCTTGTTTGTACAGAGAGCTTCCTGATTTACCATGACCAGAAGGACATATGTATTATCAGGAACAAGGTGGTGAGCTTTGGAAGATGTAATGTGACACAACGCAGCCAGCATTGGAAATGGACAGAAGATGGAAAGTTACTTCATGTCAAGTCTTCCATGTGTCTCGGCATCTCTCTAACCTCTGCTTCACATTCTCGTCCAGCTATTATAACTGATTGCGCTACAGCTCCCAGGTGGACATGCTATGAAAATGAAGGGCTTCTCGAGGTTGCAAATACCTCTCTATTCCTAAGAAAACAAGGAGCAAAGGCTGTAGTTAAAATGGGAACAAAATACCCCAACACCTGGAAAAGAATAGAAGTGGATGAAATGGGAAAGGTGACTTACGAAAATATATGTCTGAATAAAGGTGAGATAAATGAGTATGACTGCTATGTATTGTATACTTACTGCTTTGTTGGGGGTTCAATGAATAGCTACATATTGGAAGAATTCCTGACCTGTGAACCTGTGATGTTTGTGACAATACCTGGGAGAGAGATTTCTCCCAGGATCCTTCCATATGCAGTGTGTGCTGCGTGGCTACTGATCCTTCTGCGTGACTAGAGTGACTAGAGTAATGGGGACCCTAGGTATCTCAACACATGTAGGAAATCACACTCAAGACAGGTAGCTGATGAAAGAGAAAGCAACACTTTTTGTTCTAACCCGAGCTCTGTTCATCACTTTACAACATGAATTAAAACAGTCTAACTACACTGGACTCAACAGACACACTCACACAGTAAGGGTCCGTTTCAATTCTGCCACGAATAACGCGGCATTAGCAGTATTACCGTAATTACGGTAAAACTGCGCATAATTAACCTTATTACGGTAATTTCTATGCTGGATTTTTACTCGAGGCTCCCTGAGCCGCGAGATGGAATCCAGGATTCGTACAAACACTGTTTTTTCCACTCAGTGCTTAGGTCCAGTGGGAACCGCACTCCCCAGAAATGCAGAAAAGATAGATGTTTTCCCTTTTATGCAGCCAGTAAGAATGAGTGTGTCAAAATGGTAACATGCTACTTTAATAAGATTAAGGCCAATAAATAGGGATAACTTGCGTGAACAAACAGAAGTTACAAATTGCAAAATGTTTTTTTTTAAAAAAAATGGATATTAGGAACAATTATTTATATTAGTTTTAGATGAAATGATCCTTTGTTAACGATACCCATTGCTCACCTTTCGCCACCATGTCATATGCTACTTATAAAAGATTACTTACTATATAACTGCAAGTGAAGACAAAACACACCTATGTATGAAGAGCATGTCACAAGCCTTGTAGTGAATGCAATAATAACTTTATACAGATAATAGTTACATAAAAGTCAATGGACACTTGCAAAGGCTTGAGTCATTAATGAGATAAAAGCATAAAAAAAGAGTAACTTTTCACCTTGGCAAAACCATGTTGCATTGGAGGGGGAGGTAAATTCAAAATGTGAGGACAGATTTATATTTGGGGTAGGGTATTTCCTAGATCAAGTTTAAATTTCAGTGTACACATAAAGCTATCAAGTACTTGTGTGCTACATGAAAAAACAGCCAGTATTTAACTTGTGTGCAAAATAATAAACTAATTTGCACCCCTTACATTGTAACATGGTTTGTCCTGGAGAACATTTACTCCTTTTTTTGCCTTACTTTCCTTAATGACTCAGGCTCTTGATTTGTAATATAAATAATGCATTGTGTCATCAGAATGTGATGATTATCAAATTTATTAACCTCACCAGGGGTTCCACAAGGTAGCCTTCGCTACCAATCAAGTGACCTCTGCTATGAATGGAAGTGCAGGCTCTCACATATTTACTGAACTCCTCTCTGGTCCTTGCAACCTGCAAACATTTCAGAATCCCTAGACCTGACAGGGTATTCCTCTAATGGCCCTGGAATATGTGAGACAATGAAATATTGCTAAAGCCAGTGATAAGTTCACAGAAAATGGTTAAGACCTAACACATCCGCTGAGACAAGGATACATGATCGGTAGCAACTGTTCAAATCTTTATAAGAAATATATCTGAAAATGTACAAATATCCTGCTTATTATTAAAAAAAGTGTGGCTTGTCTGAAGTTATATGACCTGTAAAAAAGCGTTTGTCCTGTAGTCTCATACTATTTATGGTCAAGGAATGTATCGGTAGCTTCTAATATCGTTATAATTTACAGTAACGGATACATTATCCCATGTATAATCGTAAAGTTCTGACATCAACTCAATGATTACAATTTTATTTTGCATAGAAATAGGAGATATTGTGCTCCAATTTGAGTTATGATATTTATCCGTAAATTATTCTCCATTAATGAGAGGTGTGTTATTGTAACACTAGTGTTCACTACAATCTATAAACCTATTATTCAAGTGTATTATCTCCAAGCAGCCTTAAATTAATGTTGCTATTGCTATGTATGTAGAGGTTAATTTGCTGGCAAAATGTTTTCAATAGGCAATTTTAGCAACAGTGATTGTTGTAGGCTATAAAAAGGTATCACCAATCATGCTAAAGATGGAAAATAAGCAATCTTAAGTAAAACAAAACAAATAAAAAGTGGCATATTAGGTTGCAATATTAAATTGTATTTAACTTTGCATAACATATAAAAAAAAATAATGTTCATTTCATGTTAAACTGATATACATTGTGCAATAAGTAAATACAGACCTTTCCTTTCATTGAGGCTCTAAAGGTTAGTTTGGATGTCTGCCAAATGCTCTTCCAACACATGGCACGTATCATTTCCCGAGGAAGGAAAGGCAGGTCCTTTTCAGCACACTTATTTAGCGTTACAGACTGATTCGCACTTGCCAAGGACATTTATTCACAAGCCAAGCAAGTGCTGAACTTTAAATGGTAGTGACTTTGTCTAATTAGATCAGCCGTAAATAGTAAAATGTCATAAATTTATTATAGGAACAGTATGTTGAACATACAGTGCTCATACAGATCATTAAAGGAGTAATTATTTTTAATGTGTATTTTGCTCAAGATCTTGTTGCAAACACAATTAATCTAGTCTAATCTAGTCCTGGGGTCAGCAGACTACCAATGAGCATATTCAGCTGTTATGGTATACTATATACTATAGACTTGATTTTATTAGCATTAGACCTTTAGAAATGTAATCTAACACTGGGTGGTCCATTCATCAAAGGAACCTTATCGAAAAGGTGCTTTCATTGTGTGGAAAAGGTACAATATTATTAAAAGGGTTGCAACAGTAAAATAAGTTTATATTTGTCCAAAATCCCATCACTGTATACTTGACCTAGTTCCATTTACTGGCCCCCTTCCAAAACAAAGATAAGCATTCCTAATTAAATAATTCTAGTCACAAAAACTGGGACTGTCCTCAGAAATCCAGGACAACCGAGCATTCTTGCCTATAACGTTTCTTGTTTGTTTTTTTCTTAAAGCATTTCATATATTACTTCATATTTGTATAAACATTTTTGGCTGTATGAGTACAATTTAATATATATGTAGATCCAATTACCCGAAATTTATTTAGATTGTTGAATTTTTAAAAAAATGTCTCCTGCTCTCAAGCCACTAATCTGATCTCGGAGCAGTTAGTATAATTTATCAAGCAACTAAACACTCTCTATTTTTCCTCAGATACTGAGCACACTACTGTGAATCCAACAACAAGGAACATCCCGCCATCCACCATTGCACCGCAGATAGTAATTACTAACAGCACCGAGATATACTACACTAATGCTACACGTACAGACAGAGACACTGGTACTATGACCCAGTATCACGACAGTCAGAATGCTACTGTTACTACACAAACTTGGATGACAACAACAACACAGCTCTATCTTAACTCAATTGAAGAGGTAAGAAAAGTTATCTGTCTTAAAGTAAAGTTTTATATTGCGTAAAAAACTTCTCTTCTCCTCCTTAAAATTGGCAAATAAAATAACACATTATGATAAATCAGTGACCATCCTACAGCAGAGCCGTAACTAGGGTGTGCGAGAGGGGCAATTGTTGAAGGGGGTGCAACATTATAAATATGTAAGTTTAAATTGGTAACAGTAGAGAGCTAGAGGGTTTCGGTTTTGTTTCTTTCCCTAACCGCTATAAGTTCTCGTTACGGCTCTGTCTTACAGTATGCTGTTTTATATACAAAAGCTTGTGTTTGTCAATTCATCACCTCTGCACCCAATTCCCTCTTGCATATATTTGCCTAAAGGAGACTACAGCACTGTGATGGAATAGTGTTGCACCCTGAACTTTGAACTTTGCTGTGCTTGAGGAAAGTCATGCTAAACAGTGGTGCTTAGCTCTATCCAACCTTCTTTTTTTAAATTATCTTTATTCTATTATGAAAGTTTCATTGTTTGTTTCATCGAATTTAATATTGAACAACTGCTGGAAGTAAATAAATAAAGTCCATGGAATTTATTCAAAGGTCTGACAATTGTGTTCTAAAACATTATGTAAATAAGTGTCTGGGCCACACTTCTGTATATAACATGTGATACAAGTGCTTAGAGCATCACAGGTTCCCATAGGGAATATACAATTTATGGGCACCTAACAACTACTCAGAAAGAAGTGACCATATTCTCACTACGCACAAGCACTTCGACCAAGTGCACAACAAAAGATGGTGTGCCAAATTTGTCATGTCATTATTCTTTTAGTTTATTGAAATATGAACCAAGAGCATCCGCCATGTTGGAGTTGGTGAGCTCACTTCAAATGGTGACAGCCCAAAAATGCCTATTGTAAGTCTACTACTGTGCATGACCAAAAGCACAGCCATATTGGGTGCATAAGAATTTTTTTTTTTATTTGTTTGATTAGACAAGATTTTATTAAAAGTATAGCTAAAAACATGGTAAATCTGGAAAGTTTACTAGATCCCATAGAATCGAATCAGACAATAGGTTTCATGGGTGTAATACTAGAATGTTCAAAGTTATGTTATGATCTAATTCGTGCAATAAGTTACAATACAAATGTATGCTATCAATTCCCTGTGATCATTTCATATGTTAAAAATGACATCATGTTCTGTAAATTTTAAAAAAATGATAGGATACACTATGTATAAATGTTATATTTATTATCCATTTTGGTACTATGAAGGTGACTTAAGTATACTACACAGAGCAGATAGCACATAATGCTGACTACAAAGATCAGTATTAACGCTATTTTATGAACATAAAAATATTGTTAAACATAAAGAGAAACATTGTTGCAAAATATATAAAATCATATACAGATTATAACTGTAAATATTAACACATTGCTGTATACTTTTTCCAAGAATCATAAAGGTGTTGCTTTTAAATCTATGTTGTTACTTGTAGCAGCTGACCAATCTTATATAAATTACATAGAGTGGGTGCAGCCCGAAAAAAGTCCTGTAACCGGGAATGGGAGGATGTGATGAGAGTGGATGAGAGATGCAGATCTTGTGCAGAACGGAGATGTCGAGTTGGGAAATATTTTGAGACAAGAGAGGAGATGTATGTTGGTGCAGTTTTGTTGATGGCCTTGTAGATTAGTAGAAATATTTTATATTAGATTCAGTAAAAACAGGCAACCAATGTAGAGACAGAGAGAGGGACTCAGCAGAGTAATAACGATAGGGGTGAGAGTCTGATTGGAGGGAGACCATTAAGGAGGGAATTGCAATAGTCAATGCTGGAGATGATGAGTGTATGAATTAGAGTTTTTGCAGGGTCTTGTGTAAGATATGTGTGTTTTCTGGAAATGGTTTTTAAATGTATGCAACATTATTTAAATATTGAGCTGATGTAGGGAACAAAGGTTAGTTCTGAATCAAGGATCAGATCTAGGCAGCCATGCATTAATTACACTGAATTGTTGAAATCTCCTCTGCCTGCTTTACCTATCAATTGATACCACTAAAATAGTAATTTATACCAAAGGCAGTACCATAGTAGCAGGGCTATAGGTCCTACAGGCCAGAAGCTGTGGAGCAGTCCTCAACAACCACAACCTATTAACAGTTGTACTATAACCTCCTGCCCTTTTCATATGTTTCCCCAATATCTGTTCCTCAACTCTTATTATTTCTGTGCATGCAAAAAAAATTCCGAATGACCCGTCCATACAGCATCATTTAGCACCTGACGCATTTCATCTCTGTGATCTCATGTCACTGGTCCACTCTACAAAACAAGCATTTCTACCTTATTTCTCATGTCCCTCATCTCCTCTAGATTGTAAGCGCTTGAGAGAAGGGTCTTATCACCTTCTGTTTAAAGTTTTCTCACTGTTTTCTTAAACATAGACTGTCCAAATTATTCTCTGTGATTTAATGGCATTACTAATATGTTGGGACTATATAAATAATAATAATTTCCAGTGACAAAAACTTTGGATTTCCTGGGAAAATAAGACTTAAATGAGACATCATCATCATCATGTATTTATTTATACAGCGCCACTGATTCCGCAGCGCTGTACAAAGAACTCATTCACATCAGTCCCTGCCCCATTGGAGCTTACAGTCTAAATTCCCTAACACACACACACACACACACACACACACACAGAGACAGAGAGACAGAGAGAGAGAGAGAGAGACAGAGCGAGAGAGACTAGGGTCAATTTTGATAGCAACCAATTAACCTACTTGTATGTTTTTGGAGTGTAGGAGGAAACCGGAGCACCCACAGGAAACCCACACAAACACAGGGAGAACATATAAATTGTGGTGCCCAAACAGACATAGTTAGAACAGCACCGCCAGAATTAAAATTAACTATTTATTGAAATAGTTTTAAAATATATAGGCCTATAGAAATGGTTAACTTCTGATAAATCTGAAACTTTTGTGAATTTTATCTTTAACTCTTTTATATAATGTATTTGTTTTATATTTAGTAATGCAGCACTAAGCTCACTGTCTTTGCCTCTGAAGATGTTCTTGGTGTTTATGCAGTGGGAAATTACACAGTAAAATCACGGCTTGAGTTTGGTTTCTTGTGCAAACTGCATCTATTGTCTTGATCAGTTCAGTTTGCACCATTTGATAAAAGATATTATGGAAAAATAAAATGTTATAAAAGGGCAAAGTGTTCAGACATGTTTGCTCATAATTTGAAACACTAGGGGGCTCCCTGCACCATGATTTCATTTTGAAGACATTGAGATGGACATGATGGAAGCAGGATCATCATTATTAATAAGGAACCACAAAAATGTACCGTGCCGGGCAGTAAGTATAACAAACAGTTGTACAAAAAATAAATCATGAATAGAAACAGAACAAGGCTGTAAGTGGTTGATGAAGACGGTGCAGACATGAGACACAGGGTAGAAAGGGTCCTGCTTGTGAGAATTTAAAGTATTCACTGCAGCCTAAATTGTATCCCTTAAAGTAAGTAATTATTTAAGCAAAATTGCAAGTAAAACTTAGGCTGGAAACAGCTAAATAAAACTACATAATATATCATAGCATGGCAACAGAGAACAACAAAACCACTTTTATAATCATTTACTGGATTAATCAGCCTATGCAGGTCTGCATGCATCTATTTGTATACAGTAGACAGTAGTCTAGGACAAGCTATACAATATAGTTATATTTATTCTAAAATTTGCTATGAAATAATGCAAGATCAGAGTGATTCAAGAGTAAGAGGTGAAATTGATTGTGATCCATGAAAATAAAACAGTGTCCCATTCTAATTCTTTCTAGTCACTAGAAGTTTATTAGGTTCTCAAAGCGTTTTAATTCAGAATGCCTTAATGCTGCCTGAAAAGAAATGTGTTCCCATTTGCAGCCTCTGATCAAAGCAATGCTTTAAGTACACTAAAATAACATGCATGTTATGGTTTGCAGCAGAAAAAAATTCCTTCATCTTCACAATTGAAAAAAAAATGTTTAGTTTATCCAGTAACATTCAGCTGTGAGTGAACCTACAGATTGTGCTTTGAAAGCTGCGCAGACAAAGGTTGTTCAAAGCCCATTTCCTCCTGATAAAGAGGGAGTGAAGTTGGTATTTAAAAAAAATGTCAGGAAGCCTTGGGAAAGTGTCTGCAGCTAGAGACCCTGGAGCCTGCTATTAGACACATATCCGGGCACTCCCTAAACTTCCGTAGCCTGTACAGTAAAATAATTGAGCTCAGGAAGCCATGTTAACTAATGGAGTACCTGCGACCATGTATTTTATTGAGGTCCATATTTAACACGTCCTTTATACAAAAGTGAGAATCTTTATTCATTTTAGAACAATACAAGCAACAATGAATACCTTCCCCAAAACAACTGTATGCATTTTATTTTTAGTGTTACAGGAAGTTGGAGATTTAATGATTTCCCAAGGTCATGGAGTTACACCAGATTAAGATAATGAATGTAAACTCCATTAGGGTTCTAGAGCCACCTGCACAATATGTAAAGTGACTCCCCCTTCCCACATACATAGGAAGTGATCTGACTGTTCAACCAGATCAGAGATATTTGGTCACACACATACAGATCTTCCTGCTTCTTCCTTCACTATCAGGTAGTGGAGTGATGGGGGTCATCATTCAATCCTGTTTTCCAATATAACATATTAAATCCAATCTAATATGAATTGCCCAGTGTGGGCATCTTTTCTCTAATATGTTCACAATTAAGTGGAAACAGAGATGAATGTCCATTATCAGTGTGTAGGGGTTGTTGAAACAGGACAACATTCTATAGCTGTGTAGAGCACAATAGTCCACAAGTTATTACAACATTACAACATTCAAAAGTGGATTAGACATTAGTGCAATACACCCAGCTCTCCAATGGAGAGCAAAATATAGGTGACCCCCCCCCCCCCCCTCCCCACCAGAATAGGTCACACAGACACTTTAGTCTACAGGGATGAATTTCAAATGGGTGTACAGAGATCACTCAAATCAGAAGATTCATAATAAGATATGATCGTTATATTTTTATCTTACCTAGAAATACATACTATAATTTAGTTAGTTACAAATAATATTCTTCAAAGCAACTCCTGTGCCAAAACCTAATTCTCAGAGACAAAACTTTAGAACACACTACTTCTAATAAGGTTGTACATTTTACTCTAAAACTGAGATACGTATCCTATATAAAATAGGAAAGGTTTAGGGCTGTCTATTTGGAGACTCTGACATTTGTCTGGCAGTGCTGTTGTTTGGCTGGGGAACATGGTCAAATGTACGTGTCCTGTCACAAGCTCTGTCACACACATATTTATTCACGCCTGCTGTGCAGAGTGATGTAGATCACACGTGATATGAATATTTAGGTGCTACATAGCCAGACAAACATTGTATAAAGGAGAGAGGAAAAATTGTCATTTAGGATATTGCAAATGAAGCACTGAAATTTGCTGAACTAGTTTAATGTTTTGTTTCACAGTACAAACTATCACTATACATATATCAAAGTTTTCACGTTCATTCTAAAATAAGTTAAATGATTTATGTTAATAAATGTACCAGTGACTTAAATCACTTAATTATTCATAGATAAGATGTCAATCATAGTTTATATTAGAATACAGTAATATTATGGAATTTAAAATAATCTAAAGTAATATACATCTTTTTTAAAAGTCCCTTTTGTTTTTCCTTAGCGCAAGGGCATTTTCAAACCATAGTTTAATGCTCATATAAAGCAAGCACAAGCTCATACCATATTGGGTAAGCACATAAGCATAGGTAGACTTTATTATTAACTTGAGCTCTAGCTGCCAATATGCCTGTTCTTCTGGGACCACCAAAACAGTTAGTTCCCAATAGGATGGATTGCAAACCTGACAATCAACAAGCCCCGAAAACACTTTAGCCTTTACCAACAAGTAGGACTCCTCTGGTCTACCTGATAGTTCCCTAAAGTCTTGCTGGGAAATAGAAACTAGTGTCATCTCCTAGATGGGAAGGAACATAACCACTCTTTCAAATAAATTCTTGGTTACTGACATGTGGACTCAGCAAGCAGAAAAGCATACCTCCCAACATTTGGGAATACGGCATTGGGATATGGGGTGTGGCCAAGGCATGAAGGGTGTGTGTGGTCACATCATGATGTGGGGCATGGTTACATCACAATGGAAGCGTGGTCACACCACCAGGGGTGTCCCTAGCGCTTTTAAAGTGCTAGGCTGCCCTGTACTCTTTTCCCCTCCCCTCTAAACACCATTTATTGCCACCTAAATTGGGAGGCATGGAAAAAGTGAGTCATGGATAAGCCACCATTGCTATCTAGCAAAGTGCTCATATTACATGTATAAGCATACAGCTGCAAATATAGACATACAGTATAAATAGCAAATATTATATATATCCTCTTCTGGAAACATCTACTAATCACTCACCCAGCAAAAAGGAGCCAGTTCAAGTACTTGTGAAGTGGTAGAAATTATAGGACAATAGCTTTGTTTCATGTTCTAAAAAGCATATCTGGTCTGGAAGGGGAAATTCCAGGCACCTGTAATCTCCTCCCCCCTGTGCTTGCCTATGAAGACAGTGACAACTGTATAATTTAAGCTATGAAATATATGTTCTTTCCATTATAAATGCTAATATATCTCATATGCACAAATGTCCATGTTCAAAAGGTAAAACTAATAATATTATTACACTGTTTAAGTTTGTTTCTTTTTAAAATATGTTGCTAATATACAATGCCTATAGCAGGGGTCGGCAACCCCCGGCACGCAGCCCCCTGAGTCCTGGCACGCCGGCTGTCTGACTGTTCTAAATGACAGCCGGAGAAGAGCTGAACTGCTGCGCAAGCGCAGCAGTTCAGCTCTTCTCCGGCTGTCATTCCTTCCCCGACACTGAACTGCTGCGCAAGCGCAACAGCTCAGCACTTCTCCGGCTGTCATTGATTAAAAATGACAGCCGGAGAAGAGCTGAACTGCTGCGCTTGCAATTCTGAGGCCATAAGAGTCAATGGGGCATAAAAGATATTGGGGACATTACTGTGGCATAAAATGTATTGGGGGCAACTGTGGCATACTATGTGTTTCTGGGGCAACTGTGGCATTTTATGTGTTTTTAGGGCAACTGTGGCATTTTATGTGTTTCTGGGGGCAACTGTGGCATATTATGTGTTTCTGGGGGCAACTGTGGCATATTATGTGTTTCTGGGGGCAACTGTGGCATATAATGTGTTTCTGGGGGCAACTGTGGCATACTATGTGTTTTTGGGGGCAACTGTGGCATACTATGTGTTTCTGGGGGCAACTGTGGCATTTTATGTGTTTTTAGGGCAACTGTGGCATTTTATGTGTTTCTGGGGGCAACTGTGGCATATTATGTGTTTCTGGGGGCAACTGTGGCATATTATGTGTTTCTGGGGGCAACTGTGGCATATAATGTGTTTCTGGGGGCAACTGTGGCATACTATGTGTTTTTGGGGGCAACGGTGGCATACTATGTGTTTTTGGGGGCAACTGTGGCATACTATGTGTTTCTGGGGGCAACTGTGGCATTTTATGTGTTTTTAGGGCAACTGTGGCATTTTATGTGTTTCTGGGGGCAACTGTGGCATATTATGTGTTTCTGGGGGCAACTGTGGCATATTATGTGTTTCTGGGGGCAACTGTGGCATATAATGTGTTTCTGGGGGCAACTGTGGCATACTATGTGTTTTTGGGGGCAACTGTGGCATACTATGTGTTTTTGGGGGCAACTGTGGCATACTATGTGTTTCTGGGGGCAACTGTGGCATTTTATGTGTTTCTGGGGGAAACTGTGGCATATTATGTGTTTCTGGAGGCAACTGTGGCATATTATGTGTTTCTGGGGGCAGCTGTGGCATTTTATGTGTTTCTGGGGGCAACTGTGGCATATTATGTGTTTCTGGGGGCAACTGTGGCATATTATGTGTTTCTGGGGGCAACTGTGGCATATTATGTGTTTCTGGGGGCAACTGTGGCATACTATGTGTTTCTGGGGGCAACTGTGGCATACTATGTGTTTCTGGGGGCAACTGTGGCATATTATGTGTTTCTGGGGGCAACTGTGGCATACTATGTATTTATGGGGGCAACTGTGGCAAAGTATGAATTGGGGGCACAATTATGAGGTATGATGTGAACTGGGGCACTACTGTGCGGCATAACATTTTTTGCTGGTCCCTTACTGTTAATATGATATTAGCCTCATAAAATGAGAAATAATTATATATATATACAGCCGCCGAGAGGGGAGGGGCGGCTACAAATTGCCTGGGCCTGCTTGGTGCCCCGAGCCCCCTCTGGAGACCTAATTTTGAAAAAAAAAAAATATTTTAAAAGTACTTTTTAAAAAAAAAAATTATTGAGTGCAGGGGGATTGGTAGTGGCTAAATCCCCTTCAGCTCAGGTACCTTCAGATACCAGGTCATGTGACTGCAGTGGTCACATGGTACTCGGTGGGCTGCTGGATATCTTCCCATGCTGTGCAGTGGAGAATAAGGTAAAAAGAAGGTGTGATGGAGAGGGGCATGTGTCACTAAAGGTGCTGGGCAGAGGGGGGGGGGGCAAGTGTGATTAAAGCATGTGGGCAGAGGGGACATATGTGAGCAAAGCTGCTGAGCAAGGGGGCATGTGTGAGTAATGCATTTTTCTGTAAGAGGGTTGCCTGGTGCTTTTCACCTGCTAGACAAGCCCCCAATGATGCACTGCCACACCCCCAATTGTACGACCACTCGCATGGGGAAAAAATGTCGGTGGCGGCACAACATTTTTTTAACTATGCTTAACTATAAGGGAGGACCCATGGAGTTGCTGTACTGGGGCCATGAATTTCTCTAGGCAGCTCTGTATGTGTGTATATATATATATATATATATATATATATATACACACACACACACACACACACACACACACACACACACACACACGAACACACAACTGGCACACCTGGGCTTGACTAGATTTTAGCTGGCACTCCGATAGAAAAAGGTTGCCAACCCCTGGCCTATAGTATTATATATTCCAGGTACAGCATAATTTCCTGTAATCTCTGTGTTAGCATTATGATGGTACAAAGAAAATGATATAGATGGTGTCCCAGCACAAACCCAAAACACAAAATCTAACAGCAGCCCCTTATGTAAAAAACTCTGATCCACCAGCGAGTTAGAAATACAAGTACTTCAAAAAGACATATACATAGGACCGGCGCTGATGTAAAATACAGTAACACATATAAATGTGCATTAGTATTAAATGTCACTAGTAGATATCAAGTCGGTATAAAATGTTTCTTCAATACATTCAAACCAGTGAAGGAGGCGATCCCAATGCCAAAAATAGTCATACAGCGATGATGAAAAATTCTAATCAATCGAGGACCACAACAATGGATGATGGAGAGTCACTCTCTCTTTCTCATATATTCCAGTGACGTTATATGTTGGAGAAGAGAAGAGATCACAGAAAAAATTATCATAGTGCAGAATGTTACAAATGCAACGTGTGTTTATAATACTCGTGTTTCTTAACATGCACCACCTCACATTACCCAGTGGTAATTCCAATAAACCCCCCTACACACTTACAAGATGTTTTACAAGAGTTATATCCATGATATGTTGTGGAACTCCTCCTTCTTAAAGCACATCAATGGTTAACATGGATCCATAAGTGCATATAAAAGAACAAGCACTCATAGTGCATTATCTTTTTATAAAAAATTTGTATTTATTTCCAAACATCCAGCATATCGTACTGATAAAAAATGAGTATACAAAAATCATATAAAAATATATAAAAAACATTTAAGCACATCCCAGCTTAGGTGGACTCTAGAGCCGATGGTATGCAGCGTATAAACAGTATAGATGGAAAGCCGGCTTTTCCACCCACGCCAACTACAGGGGAAGAGCTGTTGCAGATCGAGTGTGCGCCCCAGCCAACGCGTTTCAATCCTCAGATCTTTGTCAAGGCTAATGGGGCTCTGACTATTTCCTCTTTATAAATTTGAGCTAGCCAATCACTTCCTAAATATATAAAACACACCTGTGTGACCAGATCTGCTCCCTAAATTAACCCATATCTGATAGTATTGTACGCCTATATGTACTAGAAATGTATCTACATGAACTCCCAATAAATCAATTGTCAATTTTCTTGTTTGGCAGTTGACATATTAAAATATAAATTATAGAATATTACGATCCTTCCACCTAGCACACCTATACATATCACCACCTGATTACCTTTCTAATAATCAAATGTGACCGTTTCCATAATAACATTCACAAAAACTCAATAGATAATAGACTTTATGCTCTTATATCCATATAATAGCATCTGTCTGTGCTTCTCCGTTTGCCCGTTTCAAGTGTTTAGTGCACTATAAACATTTCCACAATCTGCTGTAACCTTTCAACCCTTCTATGGTGTGCAGCAGACCACCCACAAATTCATTCCTCATACGTCCGCAATAGTATATAGCAGACTACATATTAACCCATTGTTTCTATATATCGCCGTTTATACCTCCATTCTATAGTATGTGTCAAACTACATATCCTAGGATATACATATCTATAACTTTTACTCAATCGCTTCTTCCAATAGACAGGTCATGTTCATATTGTCAGGCACCGCTCGGCGGCCGCCTGTTCTTCACAGACGCGTCACTTCCACCTCCGCTCGGCTGCCCGGATACAGGTTAGAAAGCGTTCCCGTTGCTAGGCAATGGGACGCTGCATGTAGGTAGCGCTACGGCTCTAGGACTATGACAGCACTACAGGCGCTGAGGCTCATTGGCTAGCAGCACTATTTAAGCCTCTCTGGATCCCACCTTCAGTGCCAGAGTTTCAGGTCCTTTCCTGTCCTCCAGCATTCCAGTGTTCCTGTGATTGTTGTCTCCTGACCTTTTGCCTGTCTACAGATTATTTGCCATTTTGCCTGTGACCCTTGTGACCCGGATTGCCTTGACTACCCTTTTGGATCTCCCTTCTGTACTACGCTACCAGAACGCTACTAACCCATGTTGCCTCACTACCCCTTTGGATTGTCCTCGTGTACCTGCCTTGCCCGCACCGTTGCCGAACCATACTGTCTGACAACTCCTCTCGTGCCTCGCTATCTGACTCGTGGAAGGACCGCGACCTGCGTGTTTCCTGCAGCTAAGTCCATACCTCCTTGCGGGGGTCTCTGGAGAACACCAGGGGCACGTTAGACTCCGCGCCTTCCTTCGAGTAGTGCTAACGATAGCAGGTACGCTATACTCAGTCATGACAGTAAACTCTGGCGATGACTACCGAAGGAGCTGGTGAACTCTCAGCCCGGGACCTTCTCCTTCACTTGGCTCAGCGTGTAAAACAGCAAGAAACAGCCCAAGCACATCTCCTACAATGTGTTCAAGGTATCACTACCTGCTTCGATGCTTTACAGGCCTCTCCGCCTGCTTCTCTAGCCATAACCTCCTCCACAGTGGCGTCCTCTAGCGTGGTTACTGTTTCTACAGCTGCCTCTGGCATGCGGATTCCCGCGCCCGAGAAATACAGACGGAGATCCCAAGAAATGCAGGGGTTTCTTAAACCAGTGCTCCATACAGGTCGAGTGTAACGCAGAAGCATTTCCTTCAGAACGTTCGAAGGTGGCATTCATTATCTCTCTTCTGAGCGGTCAAGCACTTGCCTGGGCCTCGCCCTTGTGGAAGAGAGGAGATCCTCTTCTTAACAACACCGCCTTCTTTATTGAAGCCTTCAGGAGAGTCTTCGATGACCCTGGGAGAGTAGCCTCTGCCGCCACCAGTCTGCTGAGTCTTCGTCAAGGCAATTTATCGGTGGGGCAATATGCCATCCAGTTCCGGACACATATGTAAACATAAAGACATATTAATAATACTCCCTTCATCTATTTACAATATTAGAGTGGGAAATCTGGGCTTTTTCCAATACCAAGAATAAACATAAAAACACCGTTGTCCCTATACTGTGATGCAACATAACAAACCATTTAGTCTCAAAGTCACTGTTTAGACCCTGTGGAGATATATCCATTGAATATATCAGTCTCATTTCGGCCCGAGCTAATTCAATGTTGGAGCATCTTTTTCTCCAATCACCCTCGAACTTTTGTAAACCACAGAAAAATTCAATGTATTTAGTATCACAATTATGGACTTATTTGAAATGGGATGATAGAGATTGCAGTCCATAACTTTTGATGTTCCTCAAATTTTCCCTCCACCTCTCTCTTAACTTTCAAGAGGTTCTACCAATATATTGTTTTTTACCTGTACACTGCACAATGTATACACAATTCGTGAAATTACAAGTCATGAAGTTCTTAATACTCCGTACTTAGCCTGTAGAGAAAGATTGAACCTCCTTTCTGCTTTTAATTTCTTTTGGGCTATTTCTGAATATAATGCACGACCCACATCTAAAAACCCTTAGGGCTAGATTTACTAAGCTGCGGGTCTGAAAAAGTGGGGATCTTGCCTATAGCAACCAATAAGATTCTAACTTTCATTCATTTAGTGCTTTCTACAAAATGACAGCTAGAATCTGATTGGTTGCTATAGGCAACATCCCCACTTTTTCAAACCCGCAGCTTAGTAAATCTAGCCCTTAGTCTTATTATTATCCCATTTCTGCTTCCTAAGATGACTCTTAACCAAATGATTTCTCAGGGTGGCCTCTTCCTCTACAGGCCAAGTACAGAGTATTAAGAACTTCATGACTTGTAATTCCACAAATGGAAATGGGGCATGGAAATAAATAGTCAAATAGTGGGAAAGAGAGAGGTGGATAGATTTGTACAGAACACATGCAAATATTATAATTATCCTTGAAGTGCAAACATATTACAGAGCACTGTAGATTTAGGGAATATATATATATATATATATATATATATATAGAGAGAGAGAGAGAGAGAGAGAGAGAGAGAGGAGTGGGGAGAGAGAGAGATACTTGGTGGTGAAGGTATGGTAAATGTGAGTGAATAGAATATTCTGTATAATATTCTAATATTCTATACTGTTCAACAACCAAAGCAGTAGTGACGAACTATGTGTTTCAAACACCATTTAAATGCAGTCAAAATCACATACACTCATTGTAAGCCACACCCAAAAAGCTTTGAATGCTTGATAGACCAGAACAACACAAGGTAATATTTTAAAACCAAAATCAGAGAAGAAATAAGTCTATGCTCAGTTAACCCCATATTATACATGGTAGAAGCTGCATGGCAATATAAATTCCCTAGATGTATACAAAACAAAAAGACAGTAGTTGTTGGTGCTTGTCTTCAGTACTGCATATCTGTGTGTATCTAGCTTGAGTTATTGGGTCATATTTTGACCAAAGCATTTAAGTCTGCATCCCAGCAGAGCAGATAACCTATCTTATCCTAAACTCTAACAACTGCAGATTATCAGTATCACAATATCCACTTTCGCCTGCACCGTGACCCTCAACATGCACAGCTCATGTGATAGTCACTAGGACCCTACAGGTACCATGCCAGCACATTTCACACATCAGAACCATAAGCTACTCAAGATTACATAATTCTGTCTGCCTGGTTTTATAGTGATGCCACGTTTGTAGCAGATAAGGTTTGTATGTGTGTCCCCTATGTGCTTCGGTTTCCTCCAGGTGCTCCAAAGCATACTAGTGGGTTACTTGGCTTCCAACAAAAAAAAAAAAATCCTTGTGTGTGTGTGTGCGTGTGGTAGGGAATTTAGCTAATAAACTGCAATGGGGGCAAGGACTGATGTGAATGATTTCATAGAATAGTAGCTGCGCATGCCTTAGATGGCTGCCTCACCATCTGCAATCTACAGTGGAAGGATGGTCCTAGTCAAGCCTTTAAGAAGTAACTCATCTCATTTATGAGGTGCAGAATAACTAGGATACAGTGCAAAATCCTGTTTAGTGATGTCACATGCTTCAATGTGCTCTGGCGTGTCTAGATTTCTAGATAGCACCTGCTATGAGCCTATAAATTTATTGAGCAACTTCCACTCCTGTAATGTGTGTCTAGATTTTTGCCGAAATACATGGGTTTACAGAACAAGATAACAGCATTTTTGGAGGCGCCGTAGTTTGCAAGGTAATGAATGGAGTTGGGCAGAGTGAGGGCTTTCCTTGCTAAGCACATTGTGTGCAGGGGTTTTGCAGAGCAGTGTAAAAATGAGATATCTGACTTGCAGCACATTTTTAGGGCCTTTACTTGAACTTCCATTTTCAATTGAATTTTTTTACCAAACAGAGCTGGTGGAGATAAGATCTCCTCCCCATACTTATAGTGGAATGCATTTTGCATCATCCTGTTCAACTTCTACAGAAAAGCATACTATTAGTTTCAAGCAATGTTGATGAAAAGCTTGAAACACACATAAAAGGTACATGTAATAAAGGCTGACTGGATGTTCTCTAGCTCTCATCATTCACTAATTCAAGCCCAAAATGGTGGTAAACAAAAGAATATTTTATATGAATATAGGAAACGTTTTATCTATTGAAAAAGGTGGTTCTGCCTATAGTATGCTTTCCGCTTCACCAAAGCGTTCTTTTAATTTCTGGAAGCATCTCCTAAGAGCGGAGAGTACTCATGCACCTTGAAATATGCTGAATGGACCACAAAACCACACTGGTGCACAACCAAATCGATTTACTATACACATCCAGTGAATATCATATAATTATTAATATCTTTTATTTATAAGTGCCACAAAAGGTTCGCCGTACAGTTTAAAGTAGTATGTAATAAACAGAGATCTGAAATTCAGAACACATTACATTATACATGAAAAACAAAACAAAGAACAGGCATCTACTATATAACAAATTATACTCCGGTAACTTGGTTATACAGATCAAGTTATTTACAGCACAGTGAGTAAGAGTGATGGCAATGTCCAACATGATGTAGGCTTGAGCTTAAAAAAACAGGGCTACGGAAGCAGGCTTACAGAAAGTGATGTAATAGTATAAGGAGAACACGAGGTAAGAGTGCCCTCATGAAAGCTTACATCTTAAATGGAAGGAGAAAACACAAATTGGGTTGCAACGAGTGGGGGGACTGGAGGGGATAGCATAGGCAAATGAATTAAAAGGAAGACTGATAGGCTTGAATAAAAAAATGAGTTTTAAGGGCACACTTGAAGCCTTGGATAGTAGAGGATAATGTGATAGGGTGTGAGAGATTATTTCACAGGTGGAGAGTAACCTGGGCCAATTCATGGAGTGGGAAGAGGTAATCAGTGTGGCAGTGAGGTCATTGGCAGAGTGAAGGGAGTTGACTGGAGTGTGATTTGACATGAGCTTGGAGATGTAGAGGGGGGTGGTTAATAGCTTTCTAAGTAGAGGTGAGGAGATTAAATTTAATTCTGTAGGCCACTGGGAACCAATGGAGTGACTGGCAGAGAGGGACAGCAAAGATAGAGCAGTGGGAGAGAAAAATATTGTGGGCAGCCATATTGAAGGTAGCCTTAGGAGAGGCAAGCAGGAGTTGGGTAGTCCAAAGAGAAAGAGGCTACAGTAATCAAGGCAAGAGATTACAAGGGAGTGAAGAAGACATTTGGTGGCTTCCAAGAAATGGCGAGATCTTGGATTCATTCCAGAGGTGGAGGTAACAGGGTTTGGAGAGGGACTGAATGTGAGGTTTGTAGAAGAGGTAGTAATTGTGGATGTCCCCTAACCAGGGGACTTGAGGGACAGAAAAGAAGGTAGTTTTATCAACAAAAATAGAGAGGGGGGAGTTGAGGGATGTATCCAGTGGAGGAAGTCATTTTGTGACCTAAATTGATATTCATGGAATTGTAGCCTATCAATTCACTAGGACCAGGTACCTCATAAATATAGGTCAGGCATTGTATATTGCTAAGGTATTATTTCATTGATGTAGCCAATTATAACTTACATTCCGCACAAAAAACGGGAGTAGATAAACCCTTCCCATGAAAAATATTATGCTGCTCTCTACATCTGTAGACTGATGAGTCAATTGGCGGTCAACGTAATTATTATTAGTTCATATATCATATATCATTATAAATATATAATAAAGTTTTTATAAAGAAAAATCTAGCACATAGCGTCATTGTTTTCTGAGTGGAATCTGCACTGGTTTTATGTGTATATGTGTGGGGTATTGGTAATGTGCCGATCCCAAAGCTTGACATTGGAATTCACTAAATATGAGTTATTTAATCTATAAGTTATCATTTCTATAAACTGCACCTTCGCAATATATCCAGCATAAATCATGAACCATAACAAGGGTGGCATTATAAAGAGTGTGACATACAGTATAATGTAATTGACACCTATTAATGCAATTTCATGCAGACAATATACCTGGTGGTAAACAAAGATGGCATTATAAAAAGGAGAATTGTATTCTTTTCTGCAAAAAGTTGTGTTAGGTGGGTTTTCATATACATTGAAGCTAACAAGTGGCAGAACACACCTCACCTATATCAACATTCAGTCTAGTATTCTAGTATTCATTATAATATAGAAAGAAGGGATGGTATAGCTAATAAATATTGTGACAAGCAGAATTCTATTATTATTATTATTAGAGTGTTATATATTCACTTGGTGTCTTGCACATATTTTTGTAGAACATTTATTTGAGTAATTAATGTCCAGCCTCATCATATGTCTAGAAGCTGACTGTTATAACCAAGAGTTTAAACAGAGAAGAGAAAACGTTACACACATATCTGCAGTTGTCCAAATGCTCAATCCAAAGTTATGAACACAACCTGAATGATTCGATGAGATGTATTTTTAACCTCACTTTTAATGTCCAAAAAATCAAAATGATTTGGTGAAAGAGTAACAAGACCTTTTGGGTGAGGCTGCTTGTGTGAAATTATAATGGGCAAACATTTTATTAAAAGAAAACAAAAAGGTCCCAAAATAGCTTCGGGAAACTAGGCTGCGAGAGAAACGAGGAGATAGGAGGAAGGAAGGCAGGGGTGGGGAAAAGGAAAGTTAGAGGGAGAAAGAAACAAGATTTGAAGCAAAAAAAAATGATCAGCAAGTGAAAGTGCTGGCATGGGACAGCAGTATCCACAGGACAGGCATAACAGAGGGCAAGTGCAGAAGTGACTTCTCTTCAGATGTATGCAGGCACCAGGAGGGAAGGTTAATGAAGGGTCAGCAGCCAGAGGAAGGTGGCTGGGTTGGTATCTTAGGGGTACTGCCAAAACGACTGGCTGGATCATTCTGCAACCTCACAAGGAGGGGAGGTGCTGGATTCTGCCTGGGCTTCAGCTCATTATTGTTGCATTAAAATTAGTCGAGGAAATTGACTCTTGATTGCGGAAGTGGATGGAAGGGACAGAACAGGTTTAGACTGGGTCAGAATGGCAATGTGGAAATTGCAAGACGTAGCCTTCTGCGCTCTTTTCTTAAATCTTACCTCTAATCAAATCTTTTTGGTACCTCTATGTGTTACTGCACCACCTTTCAGAAAAAAATTACAAGAATTAACCTGTTAATCTGCTGAAACATCTGCAAGCACAGAGAATATATCTACAGTCAATGCCTTGGGAATACATCTAGATTTCCTCTTTTCTGGAGTTGCTTGAAACAACGTTTTGCCTGTATTCAAATCCCTGGAGCACTGCTTATTTGGGGGTTTGCGATGTAATTTACTATCCCTAAAGGATTATTTTAAATCAGGTTTCTCGCAATGCTGAGATATGTGTTTGGACTGTCATTGTGGATTGTGCTAAGCCTCATTCAGGTGAGTACAAACCAAATGTCAAGGTATCATCTTGAGGTGTCATCTTGAAGGATGTTGAGACTATATCTTCCAATATAACCATTGCAGTTTATGTTCTCTTATATGCGCTATTTTGATTTAACTTTCCACTTGCTACCATGCATGCATTGAATGTGAATTAAGGTGCAGTTGTGTTATTGAGCCCTAATGCGTTCTATGTACTTTTTTCAGGATGTGGAGCCAGTAAAATGCACCATCAATATCACAGAGGTCAATGTTTCTTCGCAAACAGTCTACGTGCAGTGGAGTAGTTCAGGCAGTACCTGTAACTTTAGCTTGACATGCAGTTCAAGGAATTTTTGGGAGACCACGTGTAGTCCCATACAGAAGACAAATGATTCATATGAATGCACACAGACTGGACTTGAGGCAGGGACACTGTATGAAATAAGCATTGTATCTCAGCAGGATGGAGAGACAAAGAATCTTACTTTGCTAACAGGTATGAAGTATGTATGACAGGTGCATGGCTGTTGTATGACTCATTCTGTCTCCAAACTTGGAGGTATACAATTGCAAAATTGGGAATGTCATCGATGTATCAGAGATATGTTTTAATTTGTTATCTAGTCATTAGTTATATCTGACTCTTGTGTCCAGTTCTAGAAACCTCACCGCCAAGAAATAACTGGCACACTTAGATCAGATTAAGGAGATGAGAGCAGAAATTATGTATAGAAGTGCATGAAAGGTCCCAGCAAGCCTTGGTAGGAGAGTATTTTCCAAAGTAAAATACATTCAAGAACAAGGGAAACAGTTTGAAACTGGAAGTGGTGGCGTTGCTCAAACAGAATGTTAATAAACATTACTAAAAATGTTTAAATGAATGGAATAAACTTGCAGCAGATACAGAAAATTCAGGAGCAACACATCAAAGCTTGCTTGAGAAAAATAGAACATGTATTGTGAGCATAAATGAGCAAAGTGGGTAGACAAGAGATATCAATTGGCCTTACAGAGTACAAACATTTTTGTACTATTTATATATAGTAAATATAATACATTATATCTGAATACATTAAACATCTATCATGAGATAAAATGTATAGTATTTAAATTAATTTTATTGAATTTGAAAGTCTTGTCTAGGGAGCTACATTGACAGGTGGCAATACAGGTATCTCATATAACAGGAACCCAGCTTACAAAAGGTGCCAGACTTTACTATATTCATTTGGTTACTCTTAGCTGAAATGATCAGACATAATACAGCATGTAGATACCAATATAAAGATTAATCTGCCTAGTGACAGAAGTATTATATTTAACATATTATTCTTATATACTCCTATTCAACAGGTGTATGATGTTTGGGCATAATCAGCTAGAGAACCTGTGAAAGAGAGCCCAATACTTTATGGGAAAATAATCTTTACATATGTGCGATCGAAAAGCTTTCAAATCCAGCATTTGAATATATTTCTAAAATAGATAAAAGGCTTTTTGTCAAGTTCATTGAAAGCATAATTTGTAGTTAAGAAAGTGAATTTGCATATGTGGTTATTAGAAAACCACAATATTGACTATCTTATTTTAAATGAATAGCTGGCTATAAACAAGATGGATCTCTATATCATATGGGATGTAATTTGGTGCAATAAAATGCTAATATTCAACTGAATGAACAGGATGAAAGTTGTTTGATAGGTGGCCATGTATCTGGAAACAATGTTTGGTTCCTGTTGAATGATAACAAGTAAGGATTATTTGGATCTATATTAGTGATGTGTACGTTACCTTATCTTATGGTTACTAATTGGCTTTGATTAAAGTATATAAGTTCACCTGTTTGCATTAGTCTTAATGTAATCTTAAGAGGCTCATGAGCAACTGTAAATGTGTCATGGATCATTAGTTCTGCTGAAAGGGACTGACGATGATGCTGCAGCCTGTTATCGGAACACAGGTGTATTATTATTTCACATATACCTGAATTTTTACCAAAAATGAGAGAAGTGTTCAGTCTGAGTGATTGAAGTCTGTTAAAGTTTATCTGTATTAGGGAATATCTACAGATTGCTATTGTTGATTTAGAATACAATAAATATCTCCTTGGTTGAAAGGTCTTTCTAGAGAAACATCACTTTCTGCATTTTAAAATCAGCACATGTTTGAAAGTAATTTCTTAAAGAAAAAGATGC
Source organism: Mixophyes fleayi (assembly GCF_038048845.1). Taxonomy (NCBI): domain Eukaryota; kingdom Metazoa; phylum Chordata; class Amphibia; order Anura; family Limnodynastidae; genus Mixophyes; species Mixophyes fleayi. The sequence continues at coordinate 236,021,924 of NC_134405.1, read as the reverse complement.
CTATAAGATGTTTTGCATGGTAAGGTTTTCTACCATATTTCATGACCACTAGGGATCAGGTTCTGTTGAACTAAATGGGTGGTATTTCGTTTTACATAAGCCAAGTGAGTATTAGAGCACCCCTAATGTCCTTTGCAAAAACACTGAAAGCAAAAATAAGCTAAAAACAGATTTTAAAATACTTTTAAACAGGTATATTGCATTCCACTCAAAAATTATGTTGCCAAATTAAAATCATTATGTTGCACACCATAAGATACTGATATAACTTCTGATACTTGAGATACAACTTCTGACTGAAATAATTTGCTTATAATACAGAAACACACTGTTGTTGCCGTTTGACAAATGGGTTGTTAAAGACTGACACCTCTTTGCAACCTCTTGTTTCCATGGCCACAGAAGTTAGGCTTTAGCATCTGTAAAATAGCAGCCACAGTGTGTTTCTGTGTTTAAGCAGAGGGTTTCAAATAGAGGTTATATTTCGAGTATAAAAAAAAATCAGACATTTTAATAAGTTACAGTAAACAATGCAATAATTTAAATTTAGGCAACATTATTTTTTAGGTGAATTACCCATTACGTTTACCCCGATACTTCCTTATGGCAGCTCCTGTGCTTGGGCAGGGACGATCTCCTCCTCAGGAACATTAAAGGGGCGCCGGACCCCTCAGATTAGAGGATCATGTGGGCGCAGATAGACAAGAGTTTCTTGTTTATCTAATCTCACCTATTGTACTCAAAACTACATTTTCAGTGTTGGATGCAATAGTCTAGCCTCCTTCTAGTATTAAACTGGATTGTAGCGCTTGGCAGTGATCAGCCCAGGATATACTTAAAATTGCCCTATAAAACACATAATAATGATATTAACATTTGAACTTGTTTTGAAATCCTTTTGGAGAATTGTGTAAATTTATACATTATCTCTTAAAAAATATTGGATAGTGTAATTGCAGACAGTCTGAAAGAGTACAGTGATGCTGATAAATAAAGCAGCCAAGTTACCAGCATTAACTAGAACTATTAGGTGACTGCTGAAAAAAAGTGTTATCCTTGTGCAATACTAGAAATTTGCTCACACAGTTCTTGAGGACTCGTGCACACAGGAATACAGCCTGCAATGATTCTCTGCAGAATGCAGATGAGACAGGTGTTTGAAAAGGATTAATTGATCCTTATGATGATCATAAGAGCCATTCACATGGACACTTAATGCAATTTAAAAAAATTAACTTGCGATTCTCATAGGGATTGATGATGTCTTTTTAAAATTTAATTTGTGCTCCACTGTCTTCCATTTGAACACAATGCAGTTTAGACAGAGGAACAACATGGGCTGAAATCCAAGTAAAAAAACAATCAATCTCCTTATTTTAGACATTTTCAACCAATAAACTAATTAATACTCAAGAAAAAAGTGTTCATTTCAAGATATTTGCACATATATATATATATATATATATATATATATATCTTATTAAAATTATCATATTAGCCATAAATTAGTCATTAGTTATATTACCTAAGCCATGATTATCACCTAATAATCTCATCTAAGCAATGGTTATTACCCTCTATTTTGGCTTCACAAAGGCCATTTACAGCAAGGAGCCCTATTATATGCACGGTGCACAATGTGTTTACAGTTCATACCCTAATGTTGATACATTTTTTCCATTGCACACCGCATGCTACACCTCATCTATCCATGTACATTATAGAACAAGGATGAACATTCTGGTCAAAGCACTGCATAGCTCCACATTTTCACTCTTTCTTCTTTATACTGAATTTTTCTTTTAATGAACTGCTTTTATGACTCTCATTAAGGTTTTCATTTCACTCTGTAAATAGTGGATAAGTGGCTAGTTTTAATTGAAGTCTTTAATTTAGATAGGTGCCCATGGCTAAATCATATTTTTGGGAACAGCAAAGTATACCAGCACAGAGATCCATCCCATTTAAGGACACATGTGAGCCCATTATTATTATTGTTGAAGCCAGTACATGCTGCAGAGAAACTGAGGGGGCAACATGACAGCAGCACAAAACCTCTTACGTTATGTCACCTCTGTGATCATGAACCTACATCCTTAAGTCAGCTGCAGTATTTTATATTTATATTTTATATTTCTGCAGTATTTTATATTTTGCAGTCATGTATCTATCTTAGTAACACAGGGGCGCACGGAGGATTTTTCGGAGGGGGGGTTTCCTCCGCCCCCAAAAAAAATAATTCCTAGAGACCTGACGCGCATGCGCGGCAGCTCCGTTTTGGCTGCACTGTAGTATACAGCAGCCGCGGCGCTTTCAAAGAAGCGTCCGCGGCGGTGCTGTATACAATACAGCACCACCGCGGACGCTTCTCAGACAGCGCCGCGGCTGCTGTATACTACAGTGCCGATATGTAGGGCACTTTTTAGCGGAGGGGGGGTTTCTGGAGACCCATAAACCCCCCCTGCGTGTGCCTCTGTAATACATGCATTATTGTTCTGAAGAGCAACTGTTAATGTCTAAATTTACCCCATGGTTTCAAATGTTCCTAACTTCCCTGGTCCTCGCTAGCAAAGCAGACCTTACAAATTTTGTCTGCACTTGTTCAGCCATCTCATAAATGTCACACATACCAGATATGTATAATCAAGCACAAATCATGGGAAAGAGATCTTAGTATGTACCCTTTGCAATGTGCAAAAAATGTTCCCAGCTATCAAACATTTTAGGTTCTGAAAGGTACTTTTACCATTCTGTAGGTTTAAGAACAAAAGGTCTGGTCTGCTTCTTTATGTTATGTTTATGTTATTCTTTATATTATTTTCACATATATGTGGATGTTGTTTTACATAATTAACTTGTATAGTAGGTATAGTGCCACTTTTATAGCAATTCATTTTATTTTAAATATTGCAAAAAGCTGGTGTAAAAAAGTGTAACACTGCTAAAGTGTGAAAATAAAATAGTTTACTTGCTATACCATAAGCTCTAATTTAGCCCATCCTCCTCTTGTGTCCCTTGTCCCCCTGTCTCCTCTTATACATGTGCCCTAATATCCCACAATCTACTTTTTATTTATATCCCATGTGCAGTATTGTGCTCCATCCCTTAAACTTTTTTTCTATCTATTCTGTGCATTACCCCTGTATCGTTGTATGTTCTACTGGTCATGCTATATTTTGTCATGCCAATCACATCAGAATATATTTGTCATATTGTATTATGTCATCCCACTTGTTATGTTTACCCCTCTAGTCTTGCCTACTGTATTGTGCATCATATAAAGAGCAATAATAAAAAATACATGGAAATATATTTAACATGTGTTCAGCATGTTTCCAGTGAGTTTTGTGTTTAAAGATCTGATATTCACTTTTGTAGATTTAATATCTAGTATTTTACAATATTCCACTTTTGTGGAGGCACAGTAGATATACACATATATCTCAAGCATAATAATCCAACATCATGCAGTTGACAACCAGTTTTTATTAACTGCTTAAGTGCAAACTGGTATTGTGAACATTTATGTCAATCAACATTTGCACAGTGTCTTCAGGTGCAATACTAGAAATCATTTTCCAAAGGAAAGAATCGGTGATCATTCTTCCCCAATCAGTCTGTCTGTGTGTATGTACTGTCTGTGTTAAGATACCGTGCCAATTTCTCTTACACCACTAAGTCTGAAGGTGCTCTGATGCGTAATGTAAAATATTTAATAAGAATGGTTTACTGAGCATAAAATATGCAGATACAGAGCGCATTTCATTAAGTGCAAATGTGCCTCATTGTCCTCCTCACACATACATAGGTGCATGTCTTATTTCCCGGGTGCACCTGCAGGATTTTCATGGTGGATAACATAAAAACGTCTAATCAAAATCTTTCTTGATTAAAACTTTTCAATTTATCTTTTAAAGTACTTCTTTTACATGTATTTATACATTTGAATGTGCTTATTATATAGGAATTTATGTGCCTATAAATACAGTTTCCTAATTCTAGTGCACTTGGTTGGTACAAAAAGTGGAAAATTGTTAACTAAAGTAGAGGGCAACTCCTGATCTCCGGCACCTCCAAGGCACACGTAAAAAGCAAATTGTATAGCGATATAGCGGTAAGCAAAAAGGTCTTTCATCCCCCACTAAACCAGAAATCTCCTTTATATGCACATTCTCCGCACATGATTCCATTCATGCAGCTAATTTAAACATCTTGTTTCACTACAATGTATTCTTGCATGTGTGTTTAATCCTAGACACATGGCTGTGTCTAACCTGCGTTTAGCTAAGAAGACCCCAATCTGCCAATTGTTGCACCCCTGCTGATGCTTCCATTTCTGTGCACATTTTGCTGTACTGAAAAACAGGTGCAAAAATGGCATGTTTATTGCAAGGCTGATTTTTGCACATTGGTAAGTGTTTATGGGCAGCACGGTGGCGTAGTGGTTAGCACTTCTGCCTTACAGCACTTGGGTCATGAGTTCAATTCCCGACCATGGCCTTATCTGTGTGGAGTTTGTATGTTCTCCCTGTGTTTGCATGGGTTTCCTCCGGGTGCTCCGGTTTTCTCCCACACTCCAAAAACATACTGGTAGGTTAATTGGCTGCTAACAAATTAACCATAGTTTGTGTGTGTGGGTGTGTATTAAGGAATTTAACTGTAAGCCCCAATGGAGCAGGGACTGATGTGAGTGAGTTCTCTCTACAGTGCTGCGGAATTAGTGACGCTATATAAATAAATGGTGATGATGATGATTGGTATCTGACATTTAGTGTCTGCACTGCAGCAGGTGTATAACGGTGAAAGGAACATAATGGAGAATATACAAGAGATGTAATCCGCAATAGCAGTATAGATCAGGCCTGTCCAACCTGCGACCCTCCAGATGTTGTGAAACTACAAGCCCCGGCATGCTTTGCTGGTAGACAACCAGTTGATAGCTGGAAGGGCATGCTGGGACTTGTAGTTTCACAACATCTGGAGGGCCGCAGGTTGGACAGGCCTGGTATAGATAGATGAGAGTATGTGGCATATAATACAAAACACAAGATAGATTCATCATGAACCTTTATCTGTAAGTGAGATGTCAAATTCATTTAATAATGGTTTATTTGCTGTAGTTTTCTGATTGAACTGAAGTTGGGCTGTAACCTTTCTGTATGGTGATACATAACTTGTATAATATTGCATTGATGGCTGCTGGCCAGCAAAGATTTTTTCTAACAATGTAAATGGCTTAAGTGTTTGTTTCCAGACAGGACTCTTTTCAGCCCAGGCACTTCCCAAGTTCATTGTCTCTTTGTTCTAGCGGATGTTAAAGGGACTAAGTGTTTGTTTTCTGGGCCAGATAGATTAGATAAAGTCTGAATTTTTAAACTATACCTTCTAGGCACGCAAACCGTTTTATGTCTCACTGTGTGCTTCAACTCCAGAGACAGAATGTTCAAAGTACTAAGGCTTTGGAATTTGTGTTTTAGGAAACAGAGAACATTTCTCTTGAGCCATCTGTTCAGCTGAGAATATTTCTCAGTTTTTTATCAAAATCCCTGTAAGGAAACTTGATGGAGCCCTGACTTCTTATGTAATAATCACCACATCAGTGCTCCTCAAGTGCACCTGTCGCCTAAACAAATGGAAGGCAGACATTTTGTTGTCAGGGGCTATATTTCCAATTAAAGCAATTCCTCCTAAATATTGCCCATTCACTGTCTCAGTAAGTCACTGAATAGTAGTAAATTGATAGGTCGCATTCTCATGAATATTGGTTCGGTCTACATAATGGCTTCTCCATTGTGTGTAGGCAACATTTATAGATTAGTAAAATTTTAAGACCCAGTCCATGGACTATTTACCTCAGTCCACATTTGTTCAGCAGCTTTTGCATGTGAAAAGTAGAAAAGCAATCTGTGTGGAAACACATAGGGCCTCATTTATAGAGGAGCGTAACTGGCAATTTGTTGCGTATAATGCACATAATTAATCAGCGCATTCCCAGAAACGGACCTTACGCCACAGAGCGCGTTGACTTACAATTTATCTTCGAGCGCAAAGGACACAACAGCTTACAAGTCAGGGAGAGAACGGAGTGGGCAAGGGGCAGATACACAGTAAGGGCATGCCAAGCTTGATCGCACGCAGCAGCATCCGATTCAAGTTCTGGGCGTCTCTGAGGTACTTGTTTTTCAGCCGTATCTCTTGCTCCAACTACAGGTCTAGTCTAAATGCTGATTACTAGTGATGACGGCTGAGTATTCATGCTAGAATATATGTTTGCAGTCAGGAGCAACTGTAAATAAGTTTTTTACATACAGTAGACATTAATTACACTTTACTAAATGTTTTTCTTGGGAAGAAAATTAAATATATATTTTTTTTAATGTTTTGTCATTAATGACTGTATTTTTATCAGATAACATTAATTAAATAGTTTATTTTCTCTACTTTATTTTGTGAGTTTCTAATGCTCATATGTATTGGACGTATCATGCAGTGTCCTGTCTGGTAGAGCAGAGCAGACCTACGCCCCGGTATTAATCACTAATATCCTCATATTCATGCCTTGTCGAATATGGACGTTCATATACCCGTTTCATGTGTGTTTTTAAAAAAATGCAAATTATGTTCATTTTGAATGCTTTAATGAATCAGACCCATAGTATATAGCAGTTCAACAAGAAAGCTAATCCCTGCCACTGTCGATCTAAGTCAGGGTTTCCCAAATCCAGTCCTCATGGCCCTCTGACAGTGCAGGTTTTCCAGGTCACCAGTGACATAATCAGGACCACCTGTGGATCAGTCAGTAATAAATACACCTGTGCTCATGTTTCCCATATCTCCTCATCCATAGGAGATATGGAAAAAATGCACTGTTATAGGGGGCCATGAGGACTGGGATTGGGAAACCATGGTCTAAGAGGTATAAATAGTGAATGAGAAAAGTAATGTTCTTCTCTGGAAACACAGTCAACTGAATAGTTAATTGATGTTCTACATCTATAAATTATTACAAGTCTTCTTTAGTTCTAGTGAAATTACATTTCCAAAATATTGACACCTAGGAAGATTTACTGTTGATAACAACACAGCATTATTATATTTTTCATTGTAATGAGAGTCACAGAATCTAGTTGTTTTTTTAATGTACTGAGGTCTGTTTGTCTCTTCCTTGTTCCTTTCTCAGTTATGAGCTGTTTAATTGTATCCTATATTCCAATTTAGTCACTGGATATTTACACAGTTACTGCCCAGCATACGCAAAGCAACTGTAAAGCCCATTTGCTTCAACTCTAATGTAAATATATTGCTAGTTGTTATCTGTTGTATACTTAGTTCCGAACTTAATCAGGTCAGGTAGGTTAACCGCTCCCAGTTCCATGTTAGTTGTGCATTACATTACAATTCCCCAAGATCATCATAATATCAATAGTAATGTAGGTCCCCAGCAAAAAAGCCAGTTCTATGGACAATGCCAGAGTTCAATTTGCTGATAGAAAGCCAAAGTATTCTTACTCCCTGTGAGTCAGATCAGTCAGTGTATTTTATTATGTTTATTTTATTTGTTACAGTACTGTTGTTGTTGGCTTGTGTGCAGTTCTCATACGTGTACTTCTCCTCATCCATAGAGAGTGGTATCAGGTAACAATACGAGTCCCAGGAGAGGAATCCACACCAATGTGCTACACTGAGGGGTAATTAATAAAGAGGGGGAGACACTTTGATCTTTAGTTTTAACTTTGTATTATTTGCTTTTCCAACTTTCCGGGTCTGAGGACTTTTGTGGCGCTTTACCAATAAACAGTGATGATGAGATGATAATAATAAGTACAGATTAATACAAATAAAGGGCAGATTTAATAAAGTTAAATTATAGAATGAAATGTGCATGATAAAGAAATCTTATGGTAGAACAGGGGCAGGCTGGGCTGGGGAGTAGGGGGGCATCTGGTCAGGGCTGGTACCATAGTGGGCTAACTTTTTCACTATAAAATAGGCTGTTGAGTCAAATCTTGCCCCCGAGCTAAAGTATGCCAGTCCTTCCCTGAGGTAGAACCATATGTGCTAATTAAATTAATTTTGCAAGTTTTGTTTCTTTATTGTAGACCCTCTTCCACCTTCTCAAATTGAAGTAAGAAGGAACACCGTTACATCCACAAGTTTCCAGGTTTCCTGGACACCATCTTCTGGATGGGTAGATCAATATGAACTGAAATTACTTAATACCAATAACAAAAGTGTCCAAGACATTGAGATCTTTGGAAATAACCCAAGAAAAGAAGCTATGTTTACTAACCTGTATCCTGGCACAAAATATGCTATTACCATCAGAGCTACTTCTGGTAGCAAGAGTACTCAAGCAATCTCCATTAACGGAGCCACAGGTAAGATGGTAAATATGTCATGATGTTCTCTTTTATCTAAGGAACACAGTGAATAAGTAAATTAACTATAAACACCTATGTATCTAGGTATGTATGTATATATGTATGTATGATAATGGAAGCTGTAACAGCAGCCTTAACGTGATTTTCTCAGTGTGCTTGAAGGCTGTCTTTGCGATCAAGAATATATTTTTGTGTTAGCAATATGTTATTGAAAATGACCAGACCAAGCCTCCCAAATCATTCAAAATGCCACCCTGTCCTCTGTACATCAGCAATTGGTGTACACTTTTTCATCAACTGAATCAATTCAATTTGACCAGTATAAAACAATTGTTTTAAAGGATTTCCTCCATTATGCCAAACCCAAAGCATTTTATGAGTAGTGATTGCACTGTATTATATGTGTAATGGAATTGGCATATGATCATATTACTTACAATCGGACCATTACTTACAATTTGGTCATTCAGTGATCATTTATCCAGAGACAACAAACTCAATGTGTTTGTTCTAGTTGATGAAAATAGAGATAGTGTCTGATTAATGACTTTAAGTTAGTGTGAAATATAGGGTGTGATAATTACTTCTCTATTGTCTATTTTATCAACATAATATTTATTTGAAAGGTTATTGTCATCCTATATTTTATCAACGACTATTTTGTTAGTTTCATTGTTTAGCTATTTTTTTTTGTGTTCTCACGTGAAAAGTATGGTTGTGATTCTGATAAAATATCGGGATATATATATATATATAGTATAATTTTGTAGCAGTAGATGGACATTTCTGTTATCAGAATTGTGTTAGATCAGGGACTGTACCCGAGTCTTCCAAGATTTAATCTATATCTTTCATAAGTTTATTGTTATTGTTACACAGTTATGGTCTAAGTAACCTATCTCTCTATTTTTTAGTCCCAATGCCTGTGAAGAGCATTGACGTTCTTAGTAAATCAGACAGCATTCGTGTATCATGGATGCCAGGTTCTGGGAATATAGAACATTACAAACTGTTGTTATTGGACCAAGAAAGGACAGTTAATGAAGTCATCCTGGATAAACAAATTACTACCTACACTTTTACTGGACTTCTCCTAGGACATGTCTATAATGTCACAGTCATCACTGAGGCAGCAGGCTTGCAAAACTTGAACTCTAAATTAGTAAGAACAGGTAATAACTAACTGATAAACTGGATTGGTCACTTAATAATACCTTACTTTGTTTATAGGATTTAATCAACTCAATTTCCACTCTGCTTTATTTTTTGACACGTGGTTTACTTCTGTGGTATCGACGTCTGGTACAACATGAATTGGTTCTTACCATCTCTGTGTTAAGATTCTGGTTCACTTCTCCTTAAAAACACACACAAAATGTACACAGCAGTTACAGTCATGTAATTTAGGTATGTTTTAGTAACTGTACAAAGGCAAACATCCTATAGGGAAACCAAGTACCCTACCAAAATGTTAGCTTTTTAAAGCATTGCTAAGGTCTAATTGCTTTTAGCCTATATTTTGTAAATAGATTTATAGAATTAAACATGGAGTCATATAAATATTGTTTATTTATATAAACTATCCAAAAAATAACATGTACTGTGTGTCCATGTTGAGATGTTTTTCTTTTATTATCATGGTATGCTTTTAATGGTAGGCTATTTCTTCAATCTCTATATCAAAAAAATAGTACTTGCAATCAGCCTTCTATATATATATATCACTTATATAGTGTGTTTCTCTCATGGGACTAACCACTCTTTATAGTTTACATGCAATTATATAACATCCACTGAGTAGATAGATTACTGTATAAAGATTTAGCCAGGTAAGTTATGGTTCTGGAATAGAACACCTTCACCCTTAGACTGGAGAGGTAAGGAGGTTCCAGAGCGTTGGTCCAGTGTGGCAAAAGGCTTGAGCTCTATTGGAAAATCATATGGCTGCTATGAATCACTGTATCATACTTAGCAAATCAGCCTATTAGTTCTGCGGCAGTAATAAAAAGTAACGTTGGATAATAGTGTACACAAAGTTTTTTACTTTCTCTTAGCATTTATGATACATTCAAAGCAGGCTCTCAAAACTTCCCTGCAGCATAGTGTACAGATCACTCAATAAACAAGTAAAACCCTATTTTACCAAGTGTTAACGTCTCAGAACGCTACAGTCAACAATGAAATGGACACGATGCAAAGTGAGGCACATGCTTGTCAGAAAGTGTAAGTGTACATTCACTTATGTAATATTAAGACTCCTGTCTACAAGGCCTTAAGTACAAAGCACATATCTATCTTTTGTACAGATTTCATTTCCCAACTGCAGCTAATGTACATTCAGACACTGTTCTGAAAAATGACTTAATCTGCAACCAACATGCATTTATAGAAATCCTCTTGCTCAGCCAAACCAGAGCACTTCAATGGCTGAATGGTGATTTGTTTAAAAAGTAATTACTACTACAAAATTTTTTGGCCAGGGAATGGTACTGTGCAGGGCACAAAGTATAGCAATCACACTTGTAGCAAGTAACATTACTTACTTTTATGCATATGTTACCATGAATTCATAAGCTGTAATAAACAAGGGAATATGTTCACTGCATGTTATTTCAGTGATTTTAATTGCACATTCTCATATTTCCTCCATTTCCACAAATATCCAGATTTTCAATTAATTGTGGGGTTTATTTAAGTCACCACGTTGTAACTATAAAGAGAGAGCATTTCATTTTACCCATATTGTGCTACTTTGTTATTAATTTTGAATTGTATTTGACCTAATCATTAAGATTTCTTGTGTTGTCTTCATTTTTTAGCTCCTGGTGAAGTGTCTGATTTATCTGTGGTCAATGATGGAAGTTCTGCTACATTAAAGGTTCGCTGGAAACCACCTAGAGGGAAACTTGATTCCTATAATATGACTTTATCTGAGCGAGGAGTAATAAAATATGGCAGAACTCTGAATTCTGCCTCCACAGAGGTCACCTTTAATGAACTAACTCCAGGACGTCTGTATCAGGTTACTGTCACATCCATTGCTGGGGACTTAAGCACCGACAAGATGGCAACTGGCAGGACTGGTATGTATTGGATCACTTGTGTCATTTTTGCTTGGGGACATGAAAGAGCCAGAGAAATAATGTACTCACCATAAGCTGTTGTGTGCTTACATTCATTCCTGGACATATGAACATTTTGTGCTAGCAGAGAGTTATTGCTGATTTCACTTATTAAACTGATTACTTACTGATGATATTGCAATAAAATAAAATAAAATGAATTGTTGTTTTATAGCTAACTCTGCATAACATATCATGCACATATCAAATAGCATATTTTTTGTAATGAACCTTAAACGTTTCATATGTTTTATTCATACATCTTTACACTAAACGCAAAATAATATATATAAAACAATAACAATGTTTAAACTTTTTAATCTGTCCTTGATATCTATATGCTGTAGTAATTCCAACCTATAACATGTGTACTATAAGGCATTACACATTGAACGCCACTTGGAGTCCCACAAGTTAAAAATGCAAGTTATAATTTTTACATTTGTAATTATGGTTCTTTTCGCTTTCTATTCTAGTCCCAGGCAGGGTTTCAGACCTGAAGATGAAAAGCAACGGCCTAAAATCTCTCCGAGTAAGCTGGATGCCACCTGCTGGTGACTGGGAAAAATATCACATTGCGCTCTTCAACATGTCTGTCGTTTTGTTGAACAGAACTTTAGAAAGTCACCATAAAGAGTTCATTATTCAAGATCTGGGGCTTATACCGGGAAGACAGTACGAAGTTGCCGTTGTTGTGGACAGTGGTGGTTTAAAAAATGAAGCTTATTGCAAAGGCAGAACAGGTCAGCTGATACATTTTATCAATAAATATCACACACACAAACACACACACACACACACACACACAAATCTCTACTCTTTCTGTCTCCCTCGTTAAGTCTCACATGAAAAAGAATTTAAAAAGTTCTTGCAACTACAACTAATTCAAACAGTGGATCTCATATTTTGATGCAAACTGGATGCACAGCGTTTGGTTGTGAATTGGTGCATTTTACAGGTTCTCCCAGCACACACCAAGATCACACCTTTTCTCCATTCTTGGGAGAAGGTTTAGTCTTGGGCTTTAATTTCTACTTTGTAAAAAAAATATTTTTTAAATATTCCCCAATGAAATAAAAAGCTTTACTTAAAGAATGAAGCATTTTTTCCTAAGATGGCAATATAGTAAACAGGCTTCCCTTCTCTTTTTTCTGTTCCCATTATAGAAAGGAATGGATCAGCAAAACTTTAAAAATGCCAGTTTCCACTCAGCAAATTTGTTCTGAATGTACAAACTGGTGTTATTCATAGGGAAACCAAATTGGATAGATTATCTATGGTTAGTACATGTTAGTAGATGTGGTACTGGTACTTTGCATTGTGGCCATTTACTGAGTAAAATACTCAATAAAGTTACTTCAATTGAAAATATATTGTGGAACAATTAAGGCTGGGTTTTTTTAAGTGTCCCTTTGCTCTGTATTGGAAAAGATGACATTTTATATTTTATTTATGCATCTACTGTGTGTGTTGAGTTTATTCATGTCTCATTTATGTTTATCTTGAGATTTAATATATATGAATTTTAAGGATTAAAAACGCAAATGTTTTTATGAATGAATGTTCCTTTTTTTGACACAGCTCCTCAGGCCGTCTCTCAGCTCCGTCTAAAGCATGCCAATGAATCCTCATTCACCGTCACGTGGGTTACGCCACTTACAGAATGGGACAGTTATGTGGTGTCACTTGCAGACAGGGATCTTACACTCATCAACAAAGTTCTTGCTAGGGAAGCCAAAGAGTATACTTTTATCGAACTGGTGCCTGGGAGAAAGTACACAGCCAAAGTTACCAGCATCAGTGGGGATCTTAGCAGTTGGACTTCTGTGGAAGGAAAGACAGGTGAGAGCAATGAATATAACATCATGACGTACAGCATTCCCGAAGGGTGTGATACACATGGTCCCTGCTTCATGTGAGGACATTAATTTAAGTAATATGTCATAAGTAAAGTAGTAGGATGTTAGATCATTATTTACAGCAAAAACAATGAGATGGTGCGTAAATATGAGGATACAGCTATACACATAAGAGGTAAACAACGCAAAAATAATTCTAAAGCCACATATTAAGATAAACATTCATCCTGTTAGATATAAAACATGTATAGTAATAATAAAACTCCAGAGATGGAAATAGAGTAAGTGATGTAGTTAATCTGCTGATGGTATATTGAGTCATTGACTGACACAGGTAATGATTGGATAGTATCTCCATCATCATGTCCACACAATCCTGTTAGCCCATTTCAACTTATACATGTATAAATTATCAAGGAAAAGCAAGAAAAAAAAGGAAGGGTGGATGCAAAACTCCAGGGATTTAAGCTGAGAGTAACGGGAAGGAAAAGGCTGATAACACTAATAAATACACTCCCTCTTTGTGAGAGATACTCAAGAGAACCATGGGTCAGTCTGTACTATTATATGTAACATAACAATAGAGCAATATCAAATATCACTGTCCAGGGTACAGAGTGACAGAAGTATATATTGTACATCTGAAATGACTGTATGTAGTTATATTTCTGCTGAGTAGAATTTGTTTTTTTGAAAAGCAATTGAATAAAAAACACCATACTTGTTTACATCTCTTACCTTCTATACAGTTCCATCCCAGGTTATTAACCTAAACGTAACCAATCTGGGTGCAACAACCAGCCTGTACACTGACTGGACGAGAGGTCGGGGTGATGTGGATTCTTATCAAGTCCTGCTAATACATGAAAACATTGTTATAAAGAATGAGAGTGTGTCCAGTGACACCAATAAATACCAGTTCCACTCCTTGAAGCCCGGAGGACTGTACTCTGTGGTAGTGACCACTATCAGTGGGGGCATTTCATCTAGACAGGCCCTGGCTGAGGGCCGGACAGGTAAGATAATGTTTAGAAGACATTAATGTAAATAAAGAGCTTGGGATGCATTATATTTGATATAGTAAGTAATTGCTCATGAAAAATGCAGAATGAGTTGGATGGCTTTAAGAATTTCATTCATCTCCCTTTTCAACAAATTGAAAAATATTTACATAAAAATATAATTTATGTCAGAAATTTGAGTACAATATTAACAGATATGACACAAGTTTATTTTGCTACCAATAGAAAAGCTAAGCAGAGGGGTCCACCAACAATTTTGTAAGCGCTTCTAGGTGGCAGACCAGAGAGCTGTAGTATTATGAATCATCATCATCACCATTTATTTATATAGCGCCACTAATTCCGCAGCGCTGTACAGAGAACTCATTCACATCAGTCCATGCCCCATTGGGGCTTACAGTCTAAATTCCCTAACACATACACACAGAGACAGACAGACAGACACACAGACTAGGGTCAATTTGATAGCAGCCAATTAACCTACTAGTATGTTTTTGGAGTGTGGGAGGAAACCGGAGCACCCGGAGGAAACCCACGGAAACACGGGGAGAACATACAAACTCCTCACAGATAAGGCCATGGTCGGCAATTGAACTCATGACCCCAGTGCTGTAAGGCAGAAGTGCTAACCACTAAGCCACCATGCTGCCCCATTTGGTATAATAGTACTATGCCCATACTATATACATAACAATTACAGAAAACAAGCAAAGACAGATAAAAGAACACGTCAAGAATAATTACAAATTGTACTGAGGATCTTTTGGGAGGAGAAAGGATGCAGATTAAGTGAAAAGTCTATGTACAGGATATCAGACTTACAGCAAGGATGAATGTTTAATTACACGAGATCAGCAAATTTGTAAGGTCCATAGTTATGTGAACTTAATCAAGTAGTTTCCTTCCTTTAAGTGATTATGTCCTGTACTTAAGGGACATAGCTAAATACTTTTGAACAATGGACTGGACATGTAAATTCAACATGCTGAAAAGAGAAGTGATAACGTGCATTCTTAGCCACAATCAAGTTTGTGACATGGTCAGCCGTGGGCAGAGTAGGTTTTTTTTAGCAGACGTCAAATACTGAAGAAGAACCATATTACCTTTACCAAATGTCAATATATTAGGTAAATGTAGTTCCAGTTATATTCCAAAATATTAAGACAAGATTCAATTAAGGGAAAAGAGTATATATACAGTTAAGGGTATAGATGTAAAGTAACAAAACAGTAATAAATACTTACCTACAGCACCAAGGATATACCTTTGGTACCAATGATATATATACACAGTGGTTGAAGTGGGCCAGTATACGGGAGTGCTACCGTACCACCAATAAGTTTCCACTTTGACAGCTATATATATGTACATATATATATATATATATATATATATATATATATATATATATATATATATATCCCTGCTTGCTTTGTATATACCAACACTGATTTATGAGAGGGAGAGATTATTTTATTCCCAAGGAATCGACCTCTTATTAACCAGTGTTCTAGCTAAAACTTAATATATGTAAAAATGTGACAATTGTTTTTCTCCCCACCTGCCTCTCTATATTTCAGTGCCATCCAGTGTAATTGGGGTTACAGTCAATAACTTTGGTCGGAGCGATCACCTTAGTATATCCTGGCTCCCGGCTGTTGGTGAAGTTGATACCTATGTGGTCACATTAACTCATCAGGGTAACAGCCTTCCACCACTCACACTCTCTAAATCTATCACCGAAGGCTCATTTGGCTCTCTGACTCCTGGACGACTATACAATGTGACTGTAACAACACGGAGCGGAAGGTTTGAGAACTATTCTTATAGCCAAATGTGGACAGGTACAAAAACCTACTGAATATCAAAATATTGAATATGTTGATATACTAAGTACTGCAGTTTTGCTAAATTAACATCAGCTACATATTACATAGTCATTGTTGTGTTTCAGACCATTCTTTTGATTAGCCAATAAAGGTATCACTCCTATAATACTTTTGTCTTTTTTGACATGAAAGTATTCATAGATTTTTTCGTCTGACATGGTACTGCAATAAAAAAATGTTTTTTTGATACACATTCAGGCCATTCATAGAATAGTAATCATCAGTGTGACAATGATTATTGAGAGATACAATGAGAATTGAAGCCACAATGTTACTTTGCCACCATATCGACTTTAGCTATATCAAATAATGGGTGGGTTTTACAGTCGGGTGTTCCTTGTCTTGCACCTAATAAGTGGTTTTGTTGTATAGTGGTGGCTTACTAGGCACATTGACCATATTGCTGGTGGTCACGCTGCTGATTTCAGCCTACAAAGTAGTTTACATTTCTCTTTATATTTTATATTTGTAGATTCTATTCATCTCATACATGTAAAATATCATAATTTTGTTTTACAGTTCCCTCTCCGGTTCAGGGGCTAACAGTCAGCAATGCAGCCAGGAGTGACTACCTGAAAGTATCTTGGCTACGTGCTGTTGGAGACTTTGATCAGTATAAAGTGACCATTAAGAACAACAATGGCTTCAGCAAAACTGATGTAGTCTCCAAGTTGGAAAACGAGTGTGTATTCACAAACCTTGTGCCAGGACGACTCTATAGTATAACTGTTAGCACTGAAAGTGGAAAATATGAGTCTAGTGCTATGGCAAGTGGCAGAACCTGTAAGTGCATCTTATTTCTATATATAAATTATTTATATTATCTCTACAATTTACCATATAATGCCGATGTATAATTCATGGCTATTACTGGACCTAACATGTCCATCTCTTATCAGTCCCAGAGGCTGTAAAGAAGCTGACACTTGCCAGCAGGGGGAGCGAGGAGCTCCATGTAACATGGTCAAGAGCTGACGGAGATGTTGATCGCTATGAGCTTCAGCTACTGTTCAACGACATGAGGGTCCTCCCACTGATAACACTAAGTAACACAGCTGCTGAATACCGCTTCACCTCTCTCACTTCTGGTCGCCTTTACAAAATAGTTGTGTTGACATTCAGTGGTGACGCACAGAGATCAACATTTGTGGAGGGATTAACAGGTATGAATCTGCCATATTCTACAAGTTTTCTGGCAATAAAATCAATCATTCACATGGTCAAATTTGTATGACACAATATTCAATGAATGAGAGACAGTTATTTCACTAAAGTGCTAATATTAATTGCTTCCCTGCTTGAAAGCATATAAAAACTTTTCGCATATAACAGTTATGTATAAATGATCTCCAACCTCATAAGTAAGGTCAATAGCTGCATAAAATACAGACGTTTCTGCAAGTTCAGGTCAAAGATAGTCTACTACAAAGGAGTACCATGACAGATAGACATTTCACAAGAGCATGAAACATAGTAAGTACATTTAAAGACAACCCGAATAAATAAAAGTAGAACCTTGTACTGTCATTTTTTACAGTTATATGTATAGATCATACCCTTTTGTACATGTTTTTGTTATTTACCTTTTTTCATTAGTTCCCAGTGCTGTTAAGAATATTCACATTTCACCAAATGGAATGACAAATAGTCTAAAAGTGAACTGGACACCTGGGGGAGGCGATGTAGATTCGTACACTGTGACAATCTTCCGTCAGAACTACCAGATAGAATTCCAGACTATATCTAAGCACATCTATGAACACACCTTCAACAATCTGGATCCAGGAGAGCAGTACAGGATTGCAGTGCAGACAAACAGTGGAGGGCTACACAAAAACTTGACATCTTTTGGACGAACAAGTAAGGCCGAACTTCTAGAGAATCCTAATTGTTTATATTAGCAAGATACAATATATGTTTATCATGGTTAAGTATATGGGGTGTCTTTTATTTTATATTCCAGTGCCTGCTGGAGTTCAGAGGTTGTCAGCAGATAATGTCTACAACAGTCACTTGCTAGTGGTCAGCTGGCAAAGTGCACTAGGCATTGCTGACAGATATGACCTCCTTCTCCTTAATGACCAAGGAGTTCTTATAATTAATAAGTCTGTGCCAGCTACCACAAAATCACACAAGTTTGAAGACCTTATCCCAGGAAAAATGTACAAGATACGGGTATTCACGGTTAGTGGCGGTCTTTTCAGCACAGCAGAAGAAACGGCAGCACGAACAGGTAACAGACAATAATTATTATTACTACTTTTATTATTATTATTATTATCAACAATAACACTTATTTATACAGTACCAACATACTCTGCAGCACTTAACAACTGAGAACAAACACAGTTATAAAAACAAGACTGGGTATTAGAGACAGGCAGAAAGTTTAGAGCATCCTGCTCACAAGCTTACAATCTATAGAAAAATAGAAGTTTGATACATTATGTCAAGAGCCACACATTGCATATTAGTCCGGCCAGAAAAAAATTGCCTATTGGAGCTTTAGGACTGTTGGTTTTGGGCTACGAGAGCTGTCTCAGTATAGAATGAGAATACATATACTTTTGAGTGAGCTGTGTCGAGGGATGGTAATCAAGTAGGGCAGCCTAGGAAGGCTAAGACCGTGAAATAAAATTTTGATAAGCTTGCCCAAAGAAGCAAATTTCCAGGTAATAATTGCAGGTTCTGGGTCTAGGGGAAAATCTTGTTGTATGAGGAAGGGAAGGTTACAGAGTGGGTGCACCCTGATAAAAACTCCTGCAAGGAGGAATGAGCATGAATAAGAGTAATTAATGAATAAGGATGAGAGTTGCAGAGGGATGTATGTTGGGGCAGTTTTGTTAATAGTGTTTTATGTTAGTAACAGTAATATATATTGTGTTTGGTAAAATAAAGGGCAACCAATGTATACACTGACAGAATGGAGTAGCAGTAGAAGAATATTTTGCAAAGAAAATTAGACCAGCAGTTGCATTCAAACTAGATTGTAGGGATGAAAGTCTGATTAGGGGAAGACCAGTGGGAAGGTAAATTCAATTTTCAATGTGGGAGATTGTGAGTGCATGAATTAAAGATTTTACAGTGTGGTGTATGAGATGCACAAACATTCAGGATATATTTCTTAGAGGCTGTTAACAAGCCTTGGAGACAGATTGAATGTAGGGAACAAAAGACAGCTCTAAATCAAGGATGACACCAATGCAGCAAGGATTAAGTGCAGTGCTGTCAACAGAAATTGAGATGTCAGTTAAGTAGCTGTGGGCTGCTGGACAGATTAATAGCTCAGTTTGTCACTGAGTTTGAGGTGGTGAAAAGATATCCAAGATGAAATGGCAGAAAGACATTCAGTAACATGGGCCAACACAGATGGTGAAAGATCCGGAGAAGATAGATACATGTGTGTCATTCAAATGGAAGGAATAGTGAAACCCAAAGGAGTGTATTAGTTATTTTTTGAGAAGTGATACAGATATGTATTTTATTTATTCACTAACCTTTATTTAAATAGCACTGATATACTTTGCAGCACTTTACAATGGTAACAGACACAGAAAGGATGACAAGTAGACAAGTTACAAACATGGCAGAATCCAGGCTCTGAATAACAAACATGATAGAATCTCTGATCCCAGACATTGAGAGTTAGATAATGGAAGGAGCAGGGTTTACAAACAGGACAGATTAGGGATATCAGACTCCTGTCAAAGTGATTAGTTAAGATTGTGGTTTCAAATGCCATCTATATGAAGCAAAGTGTTAATTACATTGTTGCCTACAATATTAGAACAAAACAATTAAGCATTATTTATACTTAAATGATGTAATAAAACAATTGTTAACACTAAATTAGAATGAAATAACATGTTTCAGTGTGAAAGTCATTATCCAATTTAACATGTTTTATAAATTGGTGCATTTAATTTTCAGTCCCGGCTGCAGTTACCAGTCTTAAGATCACAGGGAACAGCACAGACACCCTGTCATTCACATGGACTAGCTCAGAGGGAGAGCTGGACACCTATGACATTTTTCTGTACAACCCAGACAACACTTTGCACGACAGAAAGTCTGGTAACCAAGTTCTCCGCCATTGCTCATTCCAGGGGTTGCTGCCAGGCCGTCTCTATAAAATGGTTATTGTTACTCACAGTGGATCGCTGACTAACGAGTCCTCAATCTATGGAAGGACAGGTAATGATTAAGTCCAGTCATACTGATGATGCAACATAATATATATACTGTATATTAGATAGATCCTATTATAGAGAATATATAAAATAGAATTAATATTTAACATCACACTACTGTATTTCGGTGCTCAACCTATTTCCTGGACCTATTACCAGTCATATTTACATTTAAATGTTTTTCCATAACCATTTATAACAAACGGGCATGAAGTAAATGTTAACAATATCAATAATGTGATAAGGGGCTTTGGTATATCTTGACACATGCCTATTCGGACTCTCTATATGGACTTAATAAAGTCTCTCCTGCTTATAAGGTGTTTTAGACTGGAAACAAAAGCAGAATCTGTGGGGAAAATGATCCAAAGATATAGCTGTTTTATGGTGAATATATAAATGGTTTCTATTGTTGTTGTTACCTAACAGTTCCAGCCCCGGTGAGCTCTCTGCAAGCCTCAGACACAAATACATCTGATAGTCTGTTGTTCCAATGGACCCAGGCGCTGGGAGATGTGGATATGTATGAACTGATACTATATAATCCTAATGGTACACAAAAAGAAAAGTTACAAGGGAAGGATCTTAGTGAATGCCATTTCCAGAAACTGGTTCCTGGAAGGATGTACAAACTGGTGATAGTGACCAACAGCGGTGACCTGACTAATAGAGCTACTGCAGAAGCAAGAACAGGTACTTGTGAACAGTCATTTGTACAATGATTCTAATGGTCATTTACTAATTGTAAAATATTTATAACAACAGCATTTGCATTTTGTGCAACCTTGGGCACACATAGGTGCACAGGCACATTTCTCATTTGTTAAGTGTTCCATGCAGTCCCATGCAATACTTAACCATAGGGGGGCCATGTCCTGTAAGCATCCTGATGCATAGTACTTATTTATAGTGTAGACCTTGAGACATTCATTAAGTCAGCGGTTCCCAAAGTGTGCGCCGGTGTTGCGGGGATGTCACAGGGGTGTCGTGGCCTGAGGACAAAAAACTTACCAATTCAGCGGCGCCCCGGGACCCAGCATCCTCCTCCCTCCTTGCTTATCACTGAATGTCAGTGAGAAGCGGCAGGAGAGAGGAGGATGCTGGGTCCCGGGCGCCGCTGCATTGGTGAGAAGATAGAAGAGAAGAAAAAAGAAATAGAAGAAAGAAGGCCAGGAATGGTAAGTGAAGAAACGGAGGGGAAGGTGAAAGAAAACAGAAATAGAGGGGCAAAAGAATGAAGGAGGGGCAGACAATGAGGATGAAGAGGGGCAGACAGTGTGAGGATGAAGAGGGCCACACAGTGTGTGTCTTATTTTTTCAAACAACTTACTAAGTATTTCTGTCCTAACCTAAATACTTATTACGTTATTTAGACTCAAATACTTAAAAAATGGGACTGCTCTGTAATTATTTTGGAGTTGTGTCTTGAAAAAATTATGGAGACTCTAAGGGTGCCACGAACTGAAACAGTTTAGGAACCACTGCATTAAGTGGTGAATGCTTTAGTATGCAATCTCTGAGTTCTTAGATAACACAAGAAGAGATAGCGAGCTTTCAGAAACATAGCCCCCATACGAATGTACTAGTGCTCTCCCAGTGGTGGCTCAAGGTATTATTTCATATCACACAAAGCAATGTGTATATTACAAGTGCAAACAGTAACATTTCTGTGCTTAACTATATCTTTCAGAAGACCTAAACAATGTCAAACATATTAAAGGCATTGAGCTTTGTATTAGTTGTTCTCTTAAAATTTGATTCTATAATAATATGAATAATAAGATATCCCTATATTACCATGACAATAACTGTAAGGGTTATTTTGTTTATTGTAGCCTAGATTTTGTTTTGTTTTCATTTTTATAACATAAACATCATATTTATAGGAAAAACATTGTTATAAGTGAACATGTTCAACTACTTAAATAGTTAAAAACTGCAGATGAACTGCAATATATAAACCATTTACTAATTATTGTATATTAAATTCAACACACAAAATAACATTTTGCTAACACGTGTAAAATAGCATCATGCTATATTGATATATTTGAAACTGAGTTAAATACGCATCTTTTCACCGATCACTTTAATGAACAAAAAGCTTGAAATGCTGACTTTGAACCACATAACGAAATAAACCACTCAGAACAATCATTCAGATTGCAACCATATGCTCCAATATAGAATGTTAAATACTGAGTTAGTTCTTACAACTTTTATGTGGTTTTTTTATACAGTACATTTATTCTGAATTGTCAAAAAACTAATTTTTACTGGGTATTATGTGTGTAATCTGACTGCTTGCCAACTACACAATGAAAGCCGAAGTATTACACTGTATGATCTCTTTTAAGGTCAAAGTATATCAACTGGATTTAGTACCTAGAAGGGACATTTTAATGAGACTCTGTAATTGATGTTAAATAATTGTTGAACTGCTGGCTTCAAGTGAATCTTTAAATGTCCTTATACTGAATCAATTGTTCTGTTTTGCATGTTCTGCAATGAAACAAATATGTGTTCTAACTACATGTACATATAATTTAAGGATTAATAGATACTGTATAATTGCTTCTTAGTAAGAAGTTTAATATTATATTTTTTTTCTTTTGAAAGCTCCACAGCCACCAAATTTATTGTCATTTACTGATGTAAAGAATACCTCTGTGTCTATAACATGGCAGAGACCCCCAGAGTGGACAGACTATGATGACTTTGAACTTCAGTGGACGCCCACAGATCCACTGGTAGTTTTTAACCCTTACAACATTGGCAAATCCGGTGGACGAATTATTACTGGCCTTCGACCTGGGCGTCTCTATAAATTCAGCGTAAGAAGTGTCAGTGGAAATGTGAAGAAGACTCTAAGCTTGCCAATTATGGGCACTGTGAGAACAAGTAAGACATCTCTTTAAACTGATTTGTGTCTCTAATATAAAACAACTTAAACCTTACAGTTGCTGTCATTTTTTGCTATCTGGGGTGGCATTTATGATGCACAGTGCAAGTGCAGTCAGAAAGGTGAAATTGCCATTTCTGTTTAGAAATGGCAATTTTTAAACAGAAATGGCAATGGCAATTTCTAAACAGAAATGGTAAATGTGCTTGCTGTTGCACATTTACAACCAAATTATGTTTTTTGTGTGCAAGAAGTTGACGTTTGATAAAACTCACAGATATGGATTGTATAATGGGTGCATTAGGGTACTTAGTAGGAATTTACTGACTTTCTGAATAGTGTGAGCTTCTACAGTGAATTTTGCCATGTGAAATGAATCAACTATCAACCATTGATGTTTTTTTTCTTGTAGAACCAGACAAGATACAACATCTTCATTGCCGACCTCAGAATTCCACTGCCATCTCCTGTGCATGGACACCTCCAGATTCTGACTTTGATGGGTATAGCATTGAGTATAAAAAGAATGGCACTGATCTTGTGGAGTACTCCAAAAGGATTGAAAAACACAAATCAGTGCTCACAATCATGCATCTTGAACCACACAAGAGATATGTTGTCTCTATCAAAGTGCATTCTGCAGACATGATAAGCCAGATGGTAGAGGACAGCACCATAACCATGATAGATTGTAAGTACTGATGAGAACATAACAAGGAATTGTAAGTGCTTAGTACTGATAGGGCTTATCCACACTAATAGAATACTCAGATTACATTCCAAAAAGAAAATGCTTATAGCCGGGTAAATACCATTAACAAGGTGTAACATATTTTGTTACGGTCTATGTGGACAGCAGACATGACATAACGATGAATAGATCTCTTTTTGCCAGTATTCATCTGGCATTACATTCTGTTTAGAACGCAATGCAAGTATTCCGTTTGTGTGGTTGAGCTGTCACAGCATTTTTCAATACATACAACAATGCTAAGTAGAAGACAGGTTACTCTGTTGGTTTAGTCTACCTCCATCCCAATTATGTGCCCACAGATCCCTTATACTGTGCCGGTTAATGTTTTAGTAAATGGGTAAAGTAAATGGATAAGTCTCAGATCTTACAAGGGAGTTCCATGATGTCTCAATTCCATAATTGAAGTATTTCCTATAATCTAAATAGAAGATAATCTGAAACACAATGTAAGTGCACTGTGGCCAGTGCTCAGGCCATCATCAGGAAATCAGCACATGCCATACCTGTTTACCTTCATTTATCTCCAGAACAAACAGATGTCACAGCATAGTATGAAAAGCAGATCAAGTGAGACCCCCAAAACCCACTCAGTCATTTTTTTTTGTATATTTTGCTGCAGATGTACTTTTCCAGTAGAGCAATATAATCTTGTTCATTATATTATATTTCAGTTTTTATTTATGCTGCCCCCCAAAAAATTAAAATAAATATACAAATATACAACTGTGCTCTCCTACTCTTTCTTTTAAGGACCTTGCACCTTAAGAATTTAGATAATGTTTGTATGCTGTATAAATGTTTTTACTCACTTTTAATAACTGTAAAATAAAATGTTGTGTTTTTTAGGCCCACCACCACCGCCTATTCATATCAGAGTCAATAAAAAAGATACGTTAATTAGCAAGTCAGCAATCCACTTCAGTTTTAACTGTAGCTGGTTCAGTGACACAAACGGAGCTGTAAAATACTTCACCGTGATTGCGTCAGAAGCAGATGGTAAGCCTCTATTTTGTTCCTATTATATAATATTATTCGGCTTTGTCCGCGCTGATCTAAGGAAGCAGCCACCTCTTATCCTACATACATCCACCCAGGTATGTAAAAATTCAAATCAAGCACAATATGGAAAACAGGTACGGCGCTAACCCTCCAATTATAAAGTACTATGGTCACAATACAATGTTCATACTCTATTGTACATAAGTCCCAGAATGATAGATAATGTTCTCCTTCAATATAGTAAAACTGGAAATGTTGAATGTTGGAATTTAAAAGTACACGCAGAGACACGTTCTTTCTCCCCTCCAAATATCCAGAGGAGTATCCCTCCAATTTTGTGCACATAGAAGAGATCAAAAAACAGTGTGTGTCACTATACTATCTATCAAAAAATCAGACAACTCCTTGTACCGATAGATATCAATGTAGGTGATCTTATGTTATTACAGACACCCCGTGAGTAAAGAACATCCGTTTTGGATATGCACTTACATAAATGATTCTCAAACAGTGGTTGATATGGACTTCCGGAACTCGTATCCAAGTCCCTTCTATTATGTCACGTTACTCCTCCTGACATGTAACCCCATTCAGACTAAACGCAGGCACGTAGGATTTTACTTTACACCTTCTCATACGATCAGGAGCCAGCTGGATAAAATCCCCACGCCGTTGTTGTCCGATCAAGACCAAACATTAGTGAGTCCGTATCTCTCCGTTGGTAACCGCCCCCTACCGACGCGTTTCAATTTGGTCAATCTTTATCAAGGCAATGCGGTCACAGTCAACTCGTCTTCCTTTTACCGTTTTCTTCTGCACCGAATGTCAGGTCCTTGGAGGGGAGAAAGAACGTGTCTCTGTGTGTACTTTGAAATTCCAACATTCAACATTTCCAGTTTTACTATATTGAAGGAGAACATTATCTCTTATTCTGGGACTTATGGACAATAGAGTATGAACATTGTATTGTGACCATAGTACTTTATAATTGGAGGGTTAGCGCCGTACCTGTTTTCCATATTGTGCTTGATTTCTATTTTGTTCCTGTTTCATAAAATATTCATATGAAGCCTGAATCTAACTGTAGGATGTACCTTCAGGACATAGGGCTTGATTCATTAAGGATCTTAAATTAAGAAGTTTCTTATTTAAGTCTCCTGGACATAACCATGTTACAATGCAAGGGGTGCAAATTAGTTTTCTGTTTTGTACATAAGTTAAATACTGACTGTTTTTTCATGTAGCACACAAATATCAACTTTAAATTTCAGTGTACAAAAAAGCTATCAAGTATTTGTAGTGAATCAGGCCCAACAATGTTCAATCCAGCATGACATTAATAATCCCTTATCGAGAACATCTGGGTATGATGACCATAGCCCTCTTAATAAAGTTATTGTTTACATTAGTGATACAATACTGCTACGTATCTGAAGCTTTGAGTGCACTACCAATTGTTCCAGAATTGTAACACGGTTAATACCCCACAAAGGTGGTTTAGAGCAAATAGAGAAATCAAATATTGAAGAGTCTTACATTTAATGCATCAATATGTAAAATAATGCATGTGGGAAACAAAATATAGAATTAATGGTGATATAATATCAAAAACAACAGAGCAAAGGGACAAACATATCGCTATTTTTCAGACTTGATCTAAAATTTGTTTGCTTTTTAAATTCTCATACCAAAAAAAGCAGAACACACAAAAAAGTAATAAATAAATCACACACACACAAAAGAAAGACTAGCAGAACTTGTTGGTTATTTTCTACCATCAAAGTATGTGATTGTATGTATTAATTACTTGTTTAATACACATGTGATTAAGGGGTATCATTTACAGCTGGACGTAAGTCTAGTTTTGTGGTGTAAATATATGCATTTCATATTGAGCTTGTGCACCAAAATATGTTCATATATAGATTTGAGCATATCTTAGAATTACGTCTGGAGAGGCGGAAATGGACATGAGCAAGTTGGAAAGTCCACATAGGTCCAGGCCTAGAGTGGGATAGTTTCAGGGACAGTACTCTGCCTCTTGTTTCATAATGATTAAAAAATAAAAAAGGTCTAGAGGGGCAAAAAGGTTAAATATGAGCCTTCTTCTTATGACATATATGGGCATGTGTTAATTCTCAACATCACCAAAACAACTATAGCATGTAAATGAAGAGATACTATTATACTTGTTTGGACACCACATTTCCTGGTATTAATTATCACAATTATTAAAACAAAACTGGGATATACAGCAGATACAGTTTTTCTTTGAATTAAAGTTGACAAATGAGGCTACTAAAACAGAATATAACACATTAATGGACATTAGCAAGTGTTATATAGTGGGATGCGCAACTGAATGATAGAATCATTTTTATAACTCACATGGTTAAGTTAGTGATAAAGAACTGAAATCCTACTAAATGTAGATATTACAATGACGCTTGAGATAACGGGTCAGAAGTGGATGGTTATTTAGGGCTGTATTTTTGAGAGTGGATATACAACGGTGTTGTTTATGTTTAGAGTGAATTTCTAAGTAGAAAATGTAGGAATTAAATGCTTTTAGTTGATTTGCTTTATAATTGTTCCACTTATCTTAGGCAATGAGAATCTGAAGCCAGAGCCAATTCACCCCCTGCCAACGTACACCGATTACAAAAGGAACAGCTCCATAAAAGCCTATCAGACTAATTACTTTGCAAGCAGATGTGCTGAAACTCCTGACTACAGTAGCCAAACTTTCAAAATTAAACTGGGTGGTGAAATGGAAAACTTGGGAGGAAAATGTGAATTAAATCAAAATAAATTCTGTGATGGTCCTTTGAAACCAAGAACATCCTACAGGTTAGACATATTGCAATTGTGAGGTGTTAGTTGACTGGATGAACCAATATGTTCGGGACACGGCTCTCTGGTCATGTGATCAAATGTAAGACAAATATAATATAGATCGCAAAAAAAAAAAAGCCTTACAGTATATTACATTTTTTAATTATTTCACAGTCAAAACCAAAGATGTCTATGATGCTCTGCAGACAACATTAGAATATATTGTATATACTTCAAGTAGACGTTATTTCTGCTCATATATATATTCATGCACATCCTATGAGGCACACTCATTCTTATTCATAATAATTGTATGGTATTCAGTATTTCTGTAAAGTGGGGTTTGTGAAGTATCACTCTGAGGTTCCAATTTTATTTTTTTAATTCAAAACTATATGGGAAAAAAACATTGTCAAGGATAAAATCATCCAGGCACAAACATTTGAAAATATAGCATTGTCTGTACAAGTCAAGGACAGTTCAAAACAATGATAAACGTAATGGTTTATTTTACAGATACCACAAACATAAGCTTTCCACAACACAATATTGTTTTTAGAAAATCAAATATTTATGGGTTCTTGCTGCATGGGAGGAAGCAGTTAAACTCAAAATCTGTTTGTTTCTAACAGATTCAGCAACTTTTTTTATATGGTAGTAGGAACATTTAATTTGTTTGGCAATGTAGCTGGAAGTTGGCAGATTTAGTATAAGAAGAGGAGTTGTGGAAGTTACTTTAGAAGTCTACCATTCTTACTGAAATCCTCTATCAACATATGTCACTGTTTTTTTCAGAGTGGACGCTGATATGTCATTACTCAAATATTAACATTTGTTAACACTTTAAGGATGCAAAATATACCTGTTTATATACTTTACATGTTTTAAAATGTATACAGATGTAGAAGATATTATTGAAGTTCATTGCTCTATGCAGTGGTTCTTAAACCTAGTCCTCAGGACCCCTAACAGTGCATGATTTCCATATCTCCTTGCTTTTACGCAGGTGTACTAATTAATGACTGACACATTGTAACAGACCCACAGGTGGTATAATTATTTCTCTTGTCACGTGGAAAACCTGCACTCTGAGGACTAGTTTGAAGAAACACTGCTCTAAAGCATCAATGAGACCTGTGTGTTCAGATTACAATTGTTTTGCAGTCACAGAGCTTTGAACTGTGACATTGTAGTTAACTGTATTTTAGTCTGAACATTTTTTTAGTGTAGAAGTTTGTATAGAAACTTTTATTGATTTTCACTTTTCAGTTGTGTCAACCACTTTAAAATCTCAGCTTAAATGCTATTAAAAAACATGTTAATCCAATGATTTCTAAAATTATATTTATTTTATTTATGTTTTCGTAGAGTACATTTTTAAGGTCAATGTGGATGTTACAACACAAAGGCAATTCATTTGGCTTTTTTTTTACTTTTCTAGAATTAGCATCAGAGCCTTTACACAGCTGTTTTCTGAAGATTTAAAAGAATTCTCAGAACCCCTGTTTGCTGATACTTTCTTCTCATTGCCAATCACAACAGAAGCAGGTGAGAATATATCACTTTCTAAGTACATGCTGTGTGCAGTGACCTATGAACTGTGCATAATTACCTAGTATTGCTACTCATATACAGAGCTGCATTTAGTATTTAAATAAATATAGTAAATAGTTGTATTACAATATGTTCTCCTTATTTAATTGTTAAAAAGAATATGTAATTTCTGCTAAAGATTATTAATATACTGACTTAATAGTACAACTTTAATTTGATCAATTTTATTTTGGAGAACTTGAAATTGTATATATAATCAGTAGCACATTTTAAATATTTTAAGTTAAGATGTCAGATATATTGATGGAGTAAATATTATTTACGTGATATTGGTTTGGACCACAAAATCGCTACCACCATTGTGAGTAGATGATGGTTACCCATTTTGCTCTATATTGTATTCTTACTGTTTAATTTTATCCCTTCCCTTTAGTTTTACTTCTTTTGTGAGCATGATTTGTATTTTTATTTATAAAGTGTAAGAATACTTGTATACTTGTTCTACTGTACTTGAAAGGTTGATAGAAACATTTTCTTTTTTCACTACTGTAAATGTGCCACTCAACCACCTATCAACTGCATGTCTGTCAGATTTAGTCATACATATTTATCACCAAATCTGAATGTTCCAGCCAATGGGACACTGTTAGCAATGTCACAAGATGTCAAAGATACTCAATTTGTAATTGACAAAAGGTGAAACTAAGGAGAGGGGCTCACTAAGGGCCTAATTCATTAAGGATCTTAACTTAAGAATCTTCTTATTTCAGTCTCCTGGACAAAATCATGTTACAATGCAAGGGGTGAAAATTAGTATTCTGTATTGCACATAAGTTAAATACTGACTGTTTTTTCATTGTTACATGGTTTTGTCCAGGAGACTTAAATAAGAAGTTTCTTAAGTTAAGATCCTTAATGAATCAGGCCTTAAAAGTGTAAATGTACAAGAAACACGCTCCTTCTGCACTCAACGGCACTTTGTTACAAGTGGCATCTGTATAGAAAAGTACAGCCAGTATGTAATTTATGTTTTATATAGCACGTACCATTATATATATTTTATTATACATTATATTTAAAGAAATGTATTTAAAGCAAAGATACTAGATCAATATATCAATACTGTACTATCTATTGATCACATTTACCTTTGATAATTTGCAGAACCTCTGGTTGGAGTGATAGAAGGTGTGAGTGCTGGTTTATTCCTCATTGTTATTCTTATTGGAGTCACTTCGTTACTGATTTGCCGCCAGAAATGCAGGAGAGTGTAAGTATTCAAATATCATATTATTAAAATCACATCCTTTTGTAGAATTTCTTTATACAGGTCAAGCTTTGTACTTAATTGTGTTATGATGATTGGTATACTATTTGATATACAGATATTTTAGAGATCTGACATATATTATGTGCCTCATGTAAAGCTGGATGTAGTTTCTGTCTAATGCGCAGATGGACATTGCATCTAAAAAGAAAAACGCATCTTCTATGGGTATATTGAGCTGGACGCAGCTAAGATTATAATCACAATCAGTTTGTAATTTACACCAAGTGTTTGAGCACCCGCAGGTTTCCCATCTGTAGATATTAGCATGTGCATCTATGTTTCAGTCTACGTAAGTCGTATTTGTTACAACACACCCTTACATGGCCCCTCCTTCCCCCGTTCCGCATCTTCAAACATATGGGGCCATAAGTGACCGTAAGCACAAGATGCGTCATTATATTCTGAAAGCACAGTTTGTGTCCAACAATGCATAAGCCTCTATATTCTCAATAAATGTAGTGTGATCATTGCCCATGTAATTGCCTACTCTCTGTGCTCTCTGGACCTAACTTTTCTACATTCAGAGTTTAACATAAAAAGTCTGTTGCAAAAATTGTTGTCTTTTGTGTGTATGTTGAGCTGCAGGTTCTTCAAGATATGCCCAACTTAAACTACAGCAGTATCTCTATGTCAGGTGTATACATTCATAATGCCAACAATACAGTACAATAATAAAGATGCAGATTGACAGTGTATTATTTTGTTACACAAAAGACAATAGTACATTGACAGTGCTAGTAATAAATGCAAAAGTTGTATATTTTATTTAAATTGTGATGACATACAAACTCCCTCACATCTGTCATTAATACCTTTATAAATCCAGTAGGATATTTTCTGCAATAGCCCAATGGAAACTAAAATATAAAATCTAAATGGACTGCCTCAACTTGGCATAATATAACTGTAATGCTAATGAATAAAGGTACTTTAAGCTGGAAGGATCAATACATTAATACTCAAACAGCCAATCAGAAGTGGCTAGAAGTGCTGCTGGTGTCATCATCATCATTCATCAGACATGTAACATATAAGGCTTGAAAGATTAATTACAGATCTAGATGTGAAGAGGTTTTCCATTTACTGTGTAGCCTATACATTACATGAACATAATAAGTGGACAGAGTACAATGAAGTATTTGTATTCCAGCTATGATCAGGATCAAATGAATACACATCTGAATGCAAGGAGAGAAAGGCCCTCGTCTGTACAACTAAACATAGGACATAAAGGGTAAGGATTTTATAGGTTATCTTTATATTTCCACAATATTACTTTTAAAAAGATACTTACCCAAAATTGTATTTATTTATAGGAACAGACGGACTTCAAGGTATGCCAAAGTTGCAATATAAAACTCATTATCGTTTTTGTAGTGTGGTCCAGTTATATCTTACTTTGTTTCTTTGCTTACATTGCAGTCCAATCAAATCAAACCAATTTGAGGTCCATTTCAGCAAGCTTCAAGCAGACTCCAACTACTTGCTGTCCCAGGAATACGAGGTGAACCTCAGAAAACACGTACAAAACTAAAATATTAATCTAACAGTTACTGCCAACAACCTGATCATAATTACATGTTTATTAAATAATGTGATGGTTGATCAATTTTTGTAATTCAAACATGAAGCATTTTTGTAGTCAGTGGATACCTTTGTGTGAGAACTATGTCATGACTTTAAGGGGTATATTTACTAAACTGCGGGTTTGAAAAAGTGGAGATGTTGCCTATAGCAACCAATCAGATTGTAGCTATCGTTTTGTAGAATGTGGTAAATAAATAATAGCTAGAATCTGATTGGTTGCTATAGGCAACATCTCCACTTTTTCAAATCCACAGTTTAGTAAATATACTCCTTAGTGTGTTATGTAAGTTTAGATAGGAGAAGTACTAAAATTTGGAGTGCCGATATGTGAATATAACTTTCCTAGATACTTTGTTGTTGGACAAGTCACACATCCCGCTACACTATTCTGTAGTGATAAGGAAAAAGGTAATAATAGGTATTTAATTGATAACCCAAGCTTGCATGTATCTATCATTTAGTATTTTAGATACAGACATATTTATAAAGGCATTATTCATTTTTCTCACACAGATATGAATTATCTTATTTCCTCCATATCTGTATGGTCAATTATTTTCAAGTCTTGAAAGCCTTACAAATAACACATCAAGGAAACAAAGGAAAGCTTTACTAGGATACTTTGTATTAACTAGCACCAACTACCTTTATTTAATACATAAGACACTCACCATTTGCTGCATTTAGTCAGTTTTTAGTACATACCGATTTATGTCATAATATAATGTAAGTTAAGCAATATCACTATCATCTCTGTTTCATTACATTCTTTCTCTAAAACAATGCCTGAACATTTACTCTAACAGTAGTAATATTGGAATTGTAGCCACTATTTCATACTGAATATAAAGCATTATTAGTTGTAATGTGCAAAAGTTATTAAGTTCAGGGTTAAATCTTTAAAAATGGGAACTGTCCTTTATCACCAGTGACAGCTGTCAGCTGAGCATTTTCTCTACTCCATTCCTCAAAGTTCAGTTTTTATGGACATATATGTCAAAAATTACAGTTTCAGAGATTTCTCATTACAATCAATTGATGGTTCTCAGAACCTGACACAGTGCTGACTTGAATCAATGTCTATAAACAGACTGCTATGTAACAGTATCTACAAAAGATGTTAAAGGATTTTCAATGTTTTTTTTTTAGGACCTTAAAGATGTTGGTCGAAACCAATCTTTTGACACAGCACTTTTACCAGAGAACAGAGGAAAAAATCGATACAACAATATACTGCCTTGTGAGTATTGTTGGTGGTGATTGTGACACACAAATAACTAGGAAGGAAGGTAACACACAATAATACAGACATACCCACTGAGAATTGTTAAATAATAGCATTATAGCTTTTAGCAATATGTACAGAAACACTAAATGAAACCAGTGATTTCCATAGTAGTGTCCAACATATGTATAATATGCGTATTGATGCAGATGATGGTATTCATGTTCCTCATTATTATTATTATTCATTTATTTAAGTGGGGACATGTGTAATGTAACCAGGCATAATGTACTTCTTGTCATGGATACAATCATAATATGATAACCATGTATTACCATGAAATATCCTGTTAACGGAAAAGGATAATAAGATATATCCTGGCTTTACTGACCACAGATACGTAAATGAATGTAACTTTTTTTTCTTTTCATTCATTCTGCAAAATGTCCCAGCAAAGGCTACAATTTCATTATTTGTATTTCTGTTTATCCTTAGATGATTTCACCAGAGTGAAACTTTCCAATGTTGATGATGATCCATGTTCGGACTACATTAATGCCAGTTATACACCGGTAGGTCAAACTTTCAGTGTTGAAGAATGTTAAGTTGACTCAGTAAACTTGACTGTATTTATTGTTGCTTTGGAGCATGACACAGATTTTACAACAAAATTGCACATCAGTCTCCTGTTCTAACATCTACACATTGTCCTCTTGTTGTTTCTATTGACTTGTAAAGCAAATGATATGGGTTAATCAGTTTCCAAAGTAGACAATTGAGGATTACAGATAGGGCTTATTTTGAAATCCACTTTTGTGGAGTTTTTATGCCCTACTTGTAATAATGTCACACATCTGACATCATCATATTTGAGCTGTTCTGTCAAAATCTTATGACATCAATAAGATAACTCAGTGGAAGGAACCATTCATTGACAAAGGATTCACTACAGCTGCCACTTCCCAGCAAATTTGTCAGAATCAACAAGTACTATGGATGTTCTCGAAAATACATAAATAGAGATTGGTTAAATAGAACTTTTTTTAATCAACCAAACAGGTGGCAGACAGTATAATTTATATTCTCTACAGAATATAGCCCAAAAACATACACGTGATCACACATTGTGCAGGTGACCTTAAAAATATGACACTATTGGAAGAATACTATGTTTCATATTTTACATTGCTTTGAAATAATAGCAGATTTTATTTCAACTCTGAATGTTGTAGGGGAATAGCTTTCGCAGAGAATATATCGCTACACAAGGGCCTCTTCCTGGTACCAAAGATGATTTTTGGAAAATGGTCTGGGAGCAAAATGTGCACAACATTGTGATGGTGACTCAGTGTGTAGAAAAAGGACGGGTAAGTTAAAGACGATGGATCTGATTTAGAGATAAACATAAAGATGTGTGCAACCTTAAATCTAGTGTATCAATACATGAGGGAAATGAGATGATGATATTGCTGGAATGGTAATGGTGATCTTGCAGGAACGGAGATGATGATATTGCAGGAATTGTAGTGGTGATATTGCTGAAATGGTGATGGTGATAGTGAATAATGGTGATATTACAGGAATAGTATGATAGTGAAGAGACAGTGATGGATATTGCAGGACAGGTGATACTGCAGTAAGGGGATAGTGATTCTGCAGGAAAGGAGATGATGACATTGCAGAAATGGTGATGGTGATACTGCATGAATGGTAATGGTGATACTGCAGTAATGAGCATAGTGATTCTGCAGGAAATGTGATGGTGATATTGTAAGAATGGTGATAGTGATTTTGCAGGAATGGCGGTGATCATAATGCACGAACAATGATGGTGATGTCTCAGAAATGGTTATAATTATAGTCCAGGACTGATTATTATTATTATTATTATTATTATTATTATTATTATTATTATTGCAGCGCTGTACAGTAAGGAAAACAGTGCATACATAAAACAGGGACATACAAGGTAGACAAAATAAAATGAAGACATGAAAACAAAGGGTATGGAGGACCCTGCTCATTAGAGAGCTTACATTGTAAGTGGAAGAGGGCACAGCTGAAACAAGAGGAGAAAAAGTGGTTCAGAGTGGAGATTGGTATAGTTGTGAGGGTGCATTAGTGTGAATAGTGTTATCGATGATAAGGTCACCCCTAAAAAAGAGATGGGTTTTCATAGAGCATCTAAAGATTTGAAGGCTGTGAGAAAGTATGATTGAACGTGGTAGGGAATTCCATAAGTGGGGAGCAGCTCGGGAGAAGTCTTTTAGGCAGGAGTGAGAGGTGGTTACCAGAGACAAGACAAGGCGCAGGTCAGAAGTAGATCTAAGAGGGTGGGAGGGAGAGTATTTTGATATGAGATTTGAGATATATGCAGGGGTAGTGTTGTTGTGGGCTTTGTAGGTAAGGGTTAGTAATGTGAATTTGATTCTGGAGGAAACAGGGAGCGAATGTAGGGATTTACAAAGTGGTGCAGCAGATGTGGAGCGGTGAGAGAGGAAGATCAGTATTGCAGCAGCATTTAGGATGGATTGAAATGTGGACATATGGGTGTCAAGAATGCCAGATAGCAGGAGGTTGCAATAGTCAAGAAGGGAGATGATGAGAGAATGGATAAGAATTTTGGTAGCATGTTGAGCAAGAAAAGGGCGTATTCTGGCAATCTTTTTAAGGTGAAGTCGACAGGACTGGGAGAGAGTCTGGATGTGACGAATAAAGCAGAGGGCGGAGTCAAGTGTGACACCAAGGCAGCGGGCTTGGGAGGCTGAGGAAATTGTGGTGTTATTGACAGTGAGGGAGATTTGAGGGCAGGTGGTAACTTTGGCAGGAGGGAAGATAATAAGCTCTGTTTTAGACATGTTGAGCTTTAGGTAGCATTGGGACATCCATGTTGAGATAGCGGAAAGACAGTTGGTTACCCGAGATAGTACAGAAGAAGAGAGGTCAGGAGAAGAGATATATATTTGGGTCTCATCAGCGTATAGGTGGTATTGGAGGCTAAATGAGCGAATTAGTGCCCCAAGAGAAGATGTGTACAATGAAAAAGGTAAAGGGCCAAGAACAGAGCCTTGTGGGACCCCAACAGATAGTGGGATTGGAGGAGAGGATGTGCCAGAGGTAGAAACACTAAAGGAGCGGTTCGATAGGTAGGAAGTGAACCAGGAAAGAACAGTGTCATGAAGACCAATGGAGTGAAGGGTGTGTAGGAGAAGAAGGTGATCAACAGTATCAAAAGCAGCAGAGAGTTCCAGGAGAATGAGTATGGAGAAATTACCATTAGATTTTGCAGTAAGTAGATCATTGGTCATTATTGTGACAGCAGTTTCAGTGGAATGTTGGGGACGGAAGTCTGATTGCAGAAAGTCGAGAATGGAGTGAGAGAAGAGAAAGTGAGACAGATGTTTGTACACTAATCGCTCAAGTAGTTTGGAGGCAAACGGGAGGAGAGAAATAGGGCGGTAGTTGGGGAGAGAGGCTGGATCGAGAGATGGTTTCTTTAGAATAGGTGAGATGAGCGCATGTTTAAAGGAGGATGGAAATGTGCCAGTTGAGAGAGACAGGTTGATGAGGTGAGTTAGAGGTGGGCATGCAGTGGAGGAGAGGGAAGGAGTGGATTGGGGAGTGTAGGTAAAGGTGGGTTGAGTGACTGGAGTGAGTGGATTTGGCATGAGGAAATATCATGTCGAATGGTGTCAATTTTGTCTTTGAAAAAGGTGGCAAAATCATGGGCAGTGATGGAGGAAGGAGGAGGAGGTGCAGGTGGGCAAAGAAGTTAGTTGAAGGTGGCAAAGAGGCAATGTGAGTTGGAAGACTGGGTGGATATTAGAGATTTGAAGAATGTTTGTTTGGCAATTGAAAGGGCAGTACTGTAAGATGAAATGATGAATTTATAGTGGAGGAAATTGGGCTAGGAACGAAATTTCCTCCAGTGGCACTCTGCAGTGCTGGAGCGCCTTTGCAGGTAGCGGGTTTGTTTGTTGTGCCATGGCTGGAGTTTGGATCATCATAGACTATATGTAGTAAGAGAGGCTGCATTATGGGCTGAAGTGAGTGTTTTGTTATAGAAAGAAGCAGCCTGATTAGGACAGAACAATGCAGTCATATAATAATAATAATGATGATGATGATGATGGGGATATTCAGGGCCTGATTAAGGGTTCTGGCCGCCCTAGGCTAATACGGCCGCAGCGCCCCCCCCCCCTCCTCCGAATATATAGGTGTATAGGAACACTCCTGAATATGAATGTTCAGGTGTATTCTCCAGCATTCAAATTTAGACAGATTGTGCCATTGTCTCTTACCTGTTCTTGCTCTTCTCTCTTGCAACTTTGTTATCCTCTCGCTGGCTTCTGGAAAGTTGGCGTCCTGTTTTGAAAATGCAAAAATGTATTATAATGCAAACCCTGAATGATTAGGCCCTTTAGTTAAAACAAAACACTACATTATGGCCAGCTAAAAGTACCCCATTGGACAGGCATATATAAGCAATATCTGAATATTTGTTGTCAATCAAATACAAACCTCTACCAGCCCCATCTCACTAATATTTAGTATTCTAGTGATTGCTGAGACCACCCATGTGACCACCACACAATCATGAGATTCTGCCCCCCAAAGCTGCTCTATTTTTTAAATACCCCCTGCAGCCATTTTCCTTAACCACAACCCCCCTTCACAGCCATTTTCCTTAACCCCTGCTGCAGCCATTTTCTTTACCTCCCACCCTGCATCCATCCCCCTTGCAGCTACTTTCCTTACCTCCACTCTGTAGCTATCATCCCCCCATCACATCAAAACTCCCCCAGTCACATATATCAGCCCCCCTCCTCTGCCCTCCTTCATACATATCAACCTCTCTCCCTCCCTATAGATTTTCATGGCAGCCCCCCCCCTCCCACCCTATAGATTTGTATGACAGTCCCCCTCTCCCTCCCTATACATGTGCATGACAGTCCCCCCTCTCCCTCCCTATAGATATGCAGGGTAGTACCCCCCCTCCCTATAGATATGCAGGGTAGTTCCCCCCCCTCTCTATAGATATGCAGTGTAGTTCCCCCCCCTCCCTATAGATATGCAGGGTAGTCCCCCCCCTTCCTATAGATATGCAGGGCAGTTCCCCCTCCCTATAGATATGCAGGGCAGTTCTCCCCCTCCCTATAGATATGCAGGGCAGTTCCCCCCCTCCCTATAGATATGCAGGGCAGTTCCCCCCCTCCCTATAGATATGCAGGGCAGTTCCCCCCCCCTCCCTATAGATATGCAGGGCAGTTCCCCCCCTCCCTATAGATATGCAGGGCAGTTCCCCCCTTCACTTACCTGTAGTTATGCCAGCGTCGCTCCTCTCCTCAGATCAGCAGATAGGAAGTGAAGACGTCCTGCTTCCTGTCTGCTGCACAGCAACAGGCAGCCTGGCGATTGGCTGTGTGTTGCTAACCACTGACCACCAATGCTTTTGATCGACAAGCCCTCCACCCCCCCATGGCGACCCCCCCCACCCGCGGCGACCCCCCCTCCCCCACCCCGAAAAAACAAATGAATGAAGAAAAAAAAATAATAAAAAAAATAATAAAAAAAAAAAATACCCGCAGCGCTGCGCCCCCCTGGACCCAGCGCCCCAGGCTGCAGCCTGGTCAGCCTAGTGGTTGATCAGGCCCTGGGAATATTGCAGGAATGGTAGTGGTCATATGAAGGAATATTGATGGATATGCTGTAGGAATCATGATATCGCAAGAATGGTGTTGATTATATTGCATAAATGAGGATGGTGATAATGCAGGAATGGTGATGGGGATATTGCAAGAATGGTGATTTAGCAGGAATGGGGATAATGGTCTCCCTATACAATTTCATGACATAAGGGAAAACCCAGATATAAATAGAAGAAAATTAAAGGGAACAAAATGCACCATGTTCAGTGTATTGTTCCCAGGGAAGCAGCATTGTGCATAAATATCCTTCACTTTTCTTCCAATTAGTAGATCATGAACAGTGAATTATTCAAGGAGAGGGAAAACAATTGGTAGTGAATGTACATTTTAAATTTTAAGTCTATTTTCAGGTCAAAATTACTCGTTATTAAAGTTTCTTTCACATGCATAATAAAGGTCAGTGTGGAAATTATTAAAGAATAATAAAATATCCATTAAGGAGAACTAGTTTTAAAAATATATTAAATCTACTTGATATAAATTATCACAGGCTTCAGGGGAACTTCTGTAATCAGGGCTATGTACAATAATCACAGCAGCTAATTAGACTATAGCTTTTGTTAATCTCACTTGCACAGGACTTCGGATTTCCTCTTTTTCCTCATGTTTGTAAATGACTCTTAATGTACAGTTGTGCTAATAGCAGATGAAAGAGAGGGAGGGAAAATAAAAGGTCTGAATTAGGAAGGATTCGACAGACAGAACAACATGAGCAATTGAGTTTATTATTTCTAATAACAATAAACATGACACCCAAATGGATAATATTTGGAAAAGTGTGACTACATGTGCATATTGTTTATGTATTGTTTTGTTTCTCTGTGCACTCTTAAAAGCAGCATTCTGTACAGATTAAGTTGATGCAGACAATAGAGAATCGATGATCATGTGACCTGCCACTAAATTAGAGTTTGAATTAAAGTGTTTATAACAACGGAGTGTATAAATGTAATTCACCAATGGAGATGAGAGGTTGGGGACCTTCTTATTAAGTGCTGGCAAGAGGAATGAAAGACTCTAGTGAAAAAAAAGAATTACAAACATAAATAGTGCTATTGTCAGCATGATAAGAATAAGTGAAAATAATAAATAAAGCTCTGCAAAGGAAAATCGGTTCTACTTAGTAGATGTCACGGTAATTCAACATAGATAAACAAGACGCTTTCATTAAAATAATAAAAAGAAAAACCTTTATAAGACTTCGGATGCCTCTTCTGCTCCACATTAGTTTAGGAAAAATCCAGTTGTGAAGTCCTCAGCGACTCATAATCGTATTTTTATCTCGTATTTTTAACTTTCAATGGAATCATAAAATAATGCTTGACTTTTAATGACATAAACATGTCTCCGTCTAACATAATTTATCATTTATCTTCAAGTAAAGCATGAAAGGAGACATTGAATAAAATGTTTAAAGGTCAAGTTAACCTTTACAAAATCATTCACAGTATATTGCGTAAGCAAATATAGTACTTGAACTTTCAAATATCTAAAACTTTTGGATTTATTTAAACTTTTTTCTGAAAGTTGAAACAGCTGCTCTGAACATAATTGTCCCAAAAAATTAGTGATAGGTGGACTACTTAAGTTATGTAAGATAATTGTTTTGGCCATGTAATTGAGAGTCACACTGTAGCAGTTTATTGCTGACATGGTATATATATTTTGAAAAGAAAGTAATTATGATAAAATTATTTATCCTACCTTATGTGCTAGGATGGAGTAGTCGCTAGTCTGTGATGCTACAAGTCCCAGCTTGCTTTGCAAGCCGATAGCAATATAATAGCTGATAAGGTATGCTGAGACTTGTAATTTCACAAAATTCAGAGAGCCATAGGTTGTCTAACCCTGAGTTAGTGTATATGCTAGATCAGTTATGGCTAACCTGTGACACTCCAGGTGTTGTGAAACTACAAGTCCCAGCATGCTCTGCCAGCTATCAACTAGTTATCTACTGGCAAAGCATGCTGGGGCTTGTAGTTTTACAACATCTGGAGTGTCACAGGTTAGCCATCACTGTGCTAGACACAGATTGATTGCAAGCTATGACTCTTTGAGGACAACCTTCTGGAATTGGCAATGTCTAGATTTACATCATTGCAACCCTAAAGACGTCTGACTTGCCACCTTCCAAATGCAACTAGACCATGACCACAAGATGCCATCTTGGCATAGATTGATTAAGATTGATAGAAGGGCTTTGGGAGTTGATAGTCTGGTTATGTGACAAAAACATAGAAATAATATTATCCATACAACTATTTACAACAGGCACATGTAAATTGAAAATAAATCATAGGGTTAGTGTTGTCTTCAAATGGATATTTTATATCACATAATACACCAATGTCCTTAACATATTGAAGTGCTTGTCTGATGACAAAGATAAAAAAATTATATTTTATGTTTTTTGTATTGTTTTCAATACAAGCTACAGTCACAGGACATTGCTTTCTTTTTAAACTACTAGAATGCCTGCATTATTCATCTCCTCTCTTTCCTTTACACGGAATGCACATGGCACAAGAATGGAGTTGCCTGCAAGAGCATCAGACAGATGACATACCTAAAATTCTAAGTAGTATTTGTGCAACAAATACGTAGTTTAACAGGACCACTTAAAACTGGTTAAGTCTTCAGTGTCCCTGTTAATATCTGTTTATCTTGAATGATTCAAGAAAAATTGCAGGCTGATCGTGCACAGAAACATGGGTGTTTCATAACAAGTATGTTTTTCAAGCACTTGCTAGAGCTGAATGTTCTAGTGGCTGTAAAGTAACAAAACCTAAAACTGCAGTGCAGTATTTTGATTATTTCGCTATATTTGTTTTAAATTAAATTTTTTATTTTGAACTAATATGCACTTCTTTTTAACATATATTTTAGCAATTAACATCACATTGTCTATAATTGTTATTAGTAATCATTATAGATTTCAGCTTAACTGTGG
The DNA here is from genome assembly GCF_038048845.1 of Mixophyes fleayi. Classification (NCBI taxonomy): domain Eukaryota; kingdom Metazoa; phylum Chordata; class Amphibia; order Anura; family Limnodynastidae; genus Mixophyes; species Mixophyes fleayi. The sequence goes on along the minus strand of NC_134405.1, from coordinate 235,979,617 downwards.
ATCTTAATAATTAGAACTGATAGTTTTCATAGGTAAAATGTTTATTACAGTCAATGACCGTATTTAGCATTTCATATAACATACAGCTGTGATCAGTCACAGTATGAACTTAATTATATTTGTTTCCTTACAGGTAAAATGCGATCATTACTGGCCTTTCGATCAAGATTCATTGTATTATGGGGACCTCATAGTTCAGATGCTGTCAGAATCCGTGCTTCCTGAATGGACGATAAGAGAATTCAAAATCTGCAGTGTAAGCTCTTTTCCCTCATAAGAAGATTAAAGAGTATGAAAGTTTCCACTGCTGCTCGGTCTCATTTATCAAACACTTGAAATCGATGCCAGAGTATGCAATATGTAATTCATACTTTACAAAACTCTTCATTAATTCATCACTCTGATTTGTGCCCTTTACTGTAACAAAGGTAGACCTCATATTTGCTAAAAGGTCACACCATTTATTTTGTGAAATTTGGAAACCTTTCCAGAACTTGCAAACATAGATTGATTGATGTGGCCACAGCAATGTTTGTATTGTGGCATTTAGCCTTGACATCACAATTGCTGCTATAGGAAAATTATAGCTGACATACAAGGTGGAACTATATAAAAGAGCACTTTGCAATAATCACAAGTAAATGGGACTTTTTGTAACTAAATACAGACCGCATACAGTATATTTACATTTTCTGCCAGGAAAATTAGTCTTGCATCTAGGTTAGCGCACCCTGTGGTTAGAGACTCCAAGCGTCAGACCAGAATTTGGGGTATACTGATTATTAGATATGCAGTCAGTGAAATCATGAACCATTGTTTTGGGATACCTGAACAGTGGGGTTCTAGAACAATGGCACCCTGACATTTTGGCATACCAAAGCAATGACATACTGACACTCATGGTCCCAGAACAATGGCACAGTGTGACTTTGGGATCCCAGAACAATGGCAAAAGGACAATTTGGATCCCAGAACAATGTGACTCTTTGAGATCCCTGAGCAATGGCACACTGGCACTTGGAGTCCCAAAATAATAGCACACTGACCCTTGATGTCCCAGAATTATAGCACACTGAAACTTGGCCTTCAAGAAGAATAGCAAAGAAACACTTGGGGGGTATTTACAAAACTGTAGGTTTAAAAAAGTTGAGATGTTGCCTATAGCAACCAATCAGTTTCTAGTTATCATTTATTTAGTACATTCTATAAAATGACAGCTAGAATCTGATTGCTTGCTATGTGCTACATCTCCACTTTATTAAACCCTCAGTTTAGTAAATAATACCCCTTGGAATATCAGTACAGTAGCACACTGACACTTGGAGTCCCAAAATAATGGCACACTGATACTTGGCGTTCCGACTTAAAAGGTAGAGCAGCTGTGGGCTAGGGTATACATTTCTTATAAATCAATGACATTACAAATAGTGTTACTTTCACATTTAATCATTAGAAAGATTCATGGCCCCAATGTCACTTATCAGTGAAGTGTGGGTCCAAACACTGTAAAGGCAAAATGTTAACAATATAACCTTCCAAACGAAAACAATATTACAGTAAATGAAGATTGATGGGATTGAGACAAAATTGTTCTCAGAGGTCAATTTGCTAGGGATTCTGAGCACATTAAATTGCACTTATGTGATATATAAAAGATACATGTTGACTTTATTTATAGAAATTGAAGACCATGGGCCTGAGTCATTAAGGAAAGTAATGCAAAAAAAGTAAATGTTCTCCGGGACAAACCATGTTACAATGCAAGGGGTGAAAATTAATTTATTATTTTGCAGATAAGTTACAAATACTTGCTAGATTTATTTTACACTGAAAATTAAAGATGATCTAGGACATGCCCTACCTCAACTATAAATCTGTCCCCACATTTTAAATTTACCTCCCCCTCCAATGCACAATGCAACATGGTCTTGCCCAAAGTTACTCCTTTTTTATGCTTTGCTCTCCTTAATGACTCAGGGCCCACAAATCATTTGCCATATATTGTATATTTCAAAGTGATTTACAACTGACCAGCAATTAATTGACCTATAATTTTCCTACTGGCCTGCTACTGACAAGATTTGCCTTCCACAGAAATATGGAAATTTATATGTAAAAAGCTTGATTATATAAGTAGGACCATGATATTAACATAACAACTTGTAAATGTATAGTATTGACAGGATAAAAATAGTTCATTTCTTTCTACAGGAAGATCAACTAGATGCTGCCCGTCTGGTCCGCCATTTCCATTATACTGTGTGGCCTGATCATGGAGTCCCGGAAACCACTCAATCTTTGATTCAGTTTGTACGAACTGTCAGAGATTATATAAACAGAACCCCGGGAACTGGTCCTTCTGTAGTTCATTGCAGGTACAGCTAAAGCAATTTGCTTCTGCTAACACTTTTCTGATGTATACCTATCATAAATTATGGGTATACTCAAAATGCAATACTCTGTACGTGAGACCCTTTACATATTATAACAGTACAGTTTGCACAAACACCTTTGCAACCGCAGGAAATAACATATTAAACACACAGTGATAAAGTAGGAAACCTAAATCATGTCTTGAGTCTAATTTATGGTGCTGGACAGATAATTTTGGATAGAAATCTGCTGAAAAAAAATGTAGTTTATCAATTTCCATCCACGTACTACTATTCATATAGGTTATGGTTTTGCGTTGACGGGCTTACTGTATTTTATTATGAGCATGGAAGAATCATGCTGTTGAAGTAATTATTGCAGTTGGTGATCTGGCAAATTACATGGATCTGGATGTCATGGCTTGGTAGTTTTAATGCACTGCTGACATCAAGATTTGCAAGGAAATCTCTACCAAATTTCCCAGGGTCTTTGTTTTTCAGGGCCCTAACCATCATTTCTTGACACTCAATATTTGCTCCATTTCAAATTGTTATTACCTGTTTTACTGGTGTACATATTAGCATAATCTACAGCAGCTTTTAAGCATATTAGCTGGCTCCATTTACCAGTATACCCAGTATACCAGTAATGCAACAGACAGCAGTGAGTGAGACCAATAATATCTTTTGCACAATAAAACATCTTCTGTCTTGGTTAGAGTCCCAAGCCCAAGGCAGTTTCAAAGATTTCATTATGGGTAATCCAGACCTTAAGGCAATATTATAAAGATTACATTGATGTTAATATTAAATGTATGGTGTATTTATATTATAACATTATAGCTAGAGTGTTCTATTAGGTATTGCCTCATACTGCAAGTAAAAAGATCAGCAAATCCCTCAGTCATGATACAATAAAAGATATCTCCAGGCTCAAAGCGCGAGTACAGTATGAAAGAACAGAGTGCCAAAGAACATTGTGTGCAGGGCCAGTGCTAGGGTCCTTGGCGCCCTAGGCAAATTTTCAAAATCGGTGCCCCCCCCTGTCTTTTCTTACCTTAACTTGCCTCCTCTCTGCTCCTTCTGCTCCCCTGCACTCACTGTCACTGTCAGGCCGTGATGATGATGTCACAGCCCGATAGTCAGTGAGTGGAGGGGAGGAGACTGAGCAGAGAGGTGGCGGTGGTGATGATCAATAGTCCCTCCCTCCCCCTGTGGATGTATCTGAAGCTGTGCGGCGGCCTTGAAAGGTATGGTCAGCGGTGTCGTCGCACAGTTTTAAAGTAATTTTTAATCTGAGGCGCCCTCCAGAGCCTGGCGCCCTAGGCAAGTGCCTAACCTTGCCTAATGGGAGCGCCGGGCCTGATTGTGTGTATAATGTAATATATAATAGAGGGAAGTAAAGGGGAAACACATGGTTTGCACCCAGAAAAGTCCTACATCTATTAAATATCATCCTGACCACTGGATTTTAAGGCCCCTATTCTTACATGTGTTTTCAGTGCTGGTGTTGGCAGAACAGGGACATTTATTGCTCTGGACCGGATCCTTCAACAAGTGGACACAAAAGACTCAGTGGATATTTATGGAGCTGTGCATGATCTACGACTTCACCGTGTTCACATGGTGCAGACTGAGGTAAGAAAGGCTCAGATGTAAAAGCAATGATGAAATAAACAAGTAAACAGAATGTGAGAAGTATGAAAGTATGCCTATGTTCAAGCAAGCTGACTATCATGACTCATGACACCGTTTCTGTTGTCGATGAGTAAAACGCTCTGAATGAGATCACACCAGTATCGTTCAGAGCATATGTCAATGAATTAAAAAGCTAATTTATTAACTAAAGTAAGTCAAACCCAGTGGTTATAGCTTAGATCCTATTAAAGGGGGATTTCACTTTAATTATCTCCTGTAATAAATTCACTCCCTTTCCAATAACAGCACTTTGGTGGTGGTTCCCATCATTATCTATATTTAGCAGGGTCCTACCTCTCACTCACAAATAGCCTGTAAGTCTGCTAATCACTGCTGCTTGGGACTCTTAGTGCTAATGTCATGTAGCAGTTAATTATTTACGATACAAAACTGTCATCAAATATGTTATTTATCAAAACCTGAAACTAGACATCTTCTGTTTGTCTGCATAAGACGTTCATCTTAAGTACAGAAAGTACTGGAAATAATCTTTGAAAAATTGGTATGCTTTCATCATTCAATATTCTCTGTGTTTTTCAAGGGGGACTGTCCTATCCGAAGCATTACAAAGTGATCTCATGCAGGGAATTGTTCCAAATGCATAAAATACACGCTAAATACTTCAGTCAGCCAAGTGAACAATTTTTATATTTTTGTTTTGTACTGCAGAATTATTATATACTTAATAAAAATAAAAATAGTTTCTGATGCATAGGAAATTATAATGATTATTAGCTATAGCACATGATAGTTTCTGATTAGAATAATGTAAAGAAAAATTGAAAATGCATTCTGCTTACTGATATATTCTAAAACAAGTCCCATATAAAAATTAGCAAAGTTTCACTAAAAGTTTACACAATGACTTTTCTCAGAGGTACAAAGTTCCGGCGTAAGATCTTTTAGTTTCACTTTTTCTTCACGTTCTGCACAGTGGCGCTCAGCACTCTGTGTGTATATTTGCAGTTTTCAGACTATATAGTCTATGAATAGAGATGATTATTAATTCATTCTGCTGTATAGTGTTGTTGGAATACTTACTTATGGTGAGATTCTGCAGCATTATCCAGTGCATGTTCTTCTTTAACAAGCACCAGATTGCATAAGGATAAAAGATTGTTGCTTCATCTGCAAGTTTTTTTATAAAAAGGATATAACCCTGTATTTTATTGCATGTTTTCTTTGTAATGCTGATATCCATGATATCCGGTAGATCTCACCTTCTGGACCCAATTCTTGGTTCCCTTTTACCATAAATATTGAATTTATTTTATTACACATTGTGACGAGAGAGGGATATTAGGCACTGTGTAATAAAAGTCTATGTCTGTCTGGGACCTGTCTTAACGGGAAGTTACCAGAGACACTTTTCCGGTTTCTTAAATGTGATGTAGTTACTGTAATACATATGCTATTTATTCCCCAAAAGATCTTTGTGTGGGTTATATGTGTTATGAGGTTCAAGGGCTTAGGGACTTTGATAAATTAATAACACTGGTACACCCTTATTTGGTCTCTAGGTCACAGATTACCAAAAACAAAATGGCTCAAGTATCCATTGCTTGGGGAGAGCTGCAGGACATAGTTATGGCTTCAGTAATGCTATTTTGAGGCTACAACAAGGGGTGTGTGGAAGCAGGGGCACTGGGTGGCTTGTCAACAGATGTGTGAGATGGGAACATTTTAGGACATGGCAGAGCTAGTTGCTTTATCAATGCAGTATCCAGTGCCACCCCCCCTTGAAACCACTGTCCCCAGCAAATATGACAGCGCCAACACTGGAAGCAAGCATGACCAGTGGGTGCTCACTAGTTAGTAACTCACAGCTTCAACACATTGACAAAGGCGTAGATCTGGGGAGGAGAGGATTGTGAGCATTTTATGACAGCACAGCAGATAGATGCTTCTTTATTTGACCTTCGTATGACCTGGGCCAACAACTGATGGGTACAAAATAGTATGGGTAGTAAGGTTTTTGCATATGATGATGGACATATATTTCCTAAGCTGTGACACTAATTACAGTGGACTAAAGGCTGTGAACATCCCATAGGATAAAAGCATACAGAAAGTGAGTTGTAGGGGCGATGGCAATGTGATGTCCCCCATTGGATGCCTTGGGAGTGGACCTACTCCAAGACCTCCTAGCTGCTGATAAGCATGAGTTAGGAATGCAAGAGGTGCAGGTAAGAGTTCTGCTGACCAAAGGACAGACTGGACAATTGTGGAAGGCATTAGGAAAACAGTGACTCCATTTCACTAGTTGTCTGATATACCCATCTGGTGGCTCACCATTTAGTCTCAGGGGAGGCCAGTTCCATCCAGCATTGGCATACTGGTGGCTCCATGGTACTTAAAATGATAAGACGGAAGTGTCGGAAATTATAGAGATGGGAGTAATAGTCCAAGAACCTGGCTGCTTGCACAGTCCATGGCTCCAAGAAAGAGAAAGACTGTTCCACCCAGTTCTGTGTCAGTTATCAATGACCAAAGTGAAGGTGACAGATGACTTTCTGTGCATAGCATTTTTTGGTTCCTTGACTACGTAGTGACCTCTATATGTCACCTTGAATTTGGGAAAGGGGTACTGGCAAATATCCTTGACCCGGGAGGATAAGTTGTATTCAGCTTATTTCATTGTATTCATTCCTTGTAAGCTTACAGGAATACCTTTCAGCATGAAGAATGCTCTAGCTACCTTCCTGTGGATGGTGAATCATATTCTGGCAGGATGTCAGGAATTCTCTCAGGCTTACTTAAATTACATTGTCATCTTTAAAAATGCATGTTGCAGTGCTAATTATATGACCAGACAATGTCAAATGGGCATGATAGTAGAGGTGCAGTTCTTGGGATACGAGTTGAAGGGGGTAAAGTTTGGCTTGAGCCTACCAAAGAGGCCTTCTTGAATACTGCTAGGGATTATACAAAATTTGTGAACCAGTACAGCACTATCGCCAAACCTTTGACAGACCAAACCACAAAAAAGTTTGCCAGTACCCTGTTGTGTTCCCCATAGTATGAAAATGCATTTGTTCAGCAGAAAGTAGCACTGCCGACTGCTGAAATGGAGGGGCTGTAACCGTTAACTTCTTACCTATGAAGCTGTTGGCTCCTCCATGTCATTAATGGGATGAGAGTGTCGTGCTGGACTATGATGTCACAGACCAGCTCCACACTTCCATTCTGACATGGGCAGAGGATACTGGCCCACCTCTTTCCCTCACACCTGCTAAAGTAAGAAGTTGGGGAGGAGGGGTGCAGCACCCAAGGACATCTGGGACTTTCCACCAGCCCCGGTACTGGGGCCAAGAGAACAAGAGAGTAGCTCAGCCTGGTAGTGTTTTGTCAGTGCAGAGTTGTACCAGTAGGTCATTAATGATCCTCTTCACTGGTCAGCGTAGGAAATTTAGTCAATGTTCATCACTGGTATTGTGACACATGTCCTGCAAGTACTCTGGCTTTCTGCTGACATACTTTAAATTAGATTTATAAGTACAGCTTTCTTAAAATTAGATTATCTTTCTTAAGTAATTATTCTGTCCTGAATTACAAACACTAGTGGTTGAGATATGATCTTTAGAAAAGCTAGGTGATGGAAAGCTAGTTAATTTTTATTTACCAGAAAAAAAAACCCACCACTCTATGTTATTTGTTAACATTGTTTCAAACTATATGGGTGTGGTACAGCATATCGATGCCGAGAAGACCGACAAGACTCACCCGGACGTGACTATTCCGAAGGAGCTGGTTCCCGACCCTGCCCAATGACGACTCCTCTTCACCCCGACATCAACCAATGACGATGAAGCAAAAAGGCTGCTGCAGCTGATGACGTCATTGAGTATGCCAACGGCATTATCGCTGTTGTTAAGGGGGTGAGGTAAGTATGCACCTATGTACAATGTATAATCCTTTCTAAAATGCATTGTACATGGGTGCATACTTACCTCACTCCCTTAACAACAGCGATAATGCCGTTGGCATACTCAATGACGTCATCAGCTGCAGCTGCCTTCTTGCTTCATCGTCATTGGCTGCTGTCGAGGTGAAGAGGAGTCGTCATCGGGCTGGGTCGGGAACCAGCTTCTTCGGAATAGACAGGTTGGGTGAGTCTTGGGGTAGTCAGCATCGATATGCTGACTACCACCGAGGTAACATGGAGTGTTGTTCACTAACTTAGTCTAAATGTGTTACAATGGATCAGTGTTCTACTTATGAAATTGTACAGGCAGAATAAGGTGTACAAGCCACACTGAATCTAAGTGGGTTTCCTGGTTGTTACACAATATACGTAAAAAGAAAGTCATTCAGTTGGTATGGAAAACAAAGGTTAATATTACTGATAAGTAAGGGAACATGTTTACAAATACAAATTCCCACTCATAAGCCACAAAGCCATTTACTGTTCTGTTATTTACACAGTCTAGTTTTCAAATACTCTGGGGCACAAAAATCCTCTTGGAGGCTCTGCTGGTACCAGAATAAGAAAACTCTGTATTTGCATATTTCTTTGCAGCAGATGGATTGTTCTTTACAGAATTCTCAAACCACCCCCCACATGATATACTTTGTTTTCCTTGTCTTGCAGTGCCAATATGTTTATTTGCATCAATGTGTCCGAGATGTCTTAAGAGCAAGGAAACTGCGGAATGAACAGGATAATCCCTTATTTCCAATTTATGAGAATGTGAATCCAGAATATCATAGAGGTGAGGACAAAACTGACAAATAGGGGAAAACAATTTTATTTTTCCTGTCTTAAATACAAACCAGACCTACTTTATTTTCCAGAAAACGTGTATGCCAGACACTAAGTCCGCCAATACCACCTGCTACAAGCAAGTCAAAGCTACATTTTATAAATCACTAAATAGCGCCAGACATGATGTATGTCTTCAGTAATTTATTTGTTTGGCGCTTTTTGTGTAAGGTATATATAATTTAACTGTACATTATGGTCTTATGATATATGTAAATATATATATTTGTTTACAGATTGTTTACTTAACTCCTGCCTGAGAACATTTTGTTCCAAGTTAAAATTGACGACTCTGAATGAAATATGACAACATCGAAATAGATGAAGTTTTACATTGTGTCAATGTACCCAACACATTTGCATTATTGCCTTCATATCTCAGTGAAATGTTATCCAATTACATCTGTGCCAGGGAGATCTGTATCTTCTGTCAAACAGCATTTGGCTAAGAACATTATTTTTATGTAGATAAAAGGCACAGAAGGTATTTGCCAGTGAAATATGAGGGAGCTTACCTCATAAATAAGGGTGCGATTGGTCCTGGGCTCTGCCATTGAAATGAAAATATGTTTTACATATAAATACAAGATTGATCTCACTTTACAATTTGCAGTACTGTCTTTGCACAAATGCTTAACCACTTGCCATTCAAACATTACTGTCACTTACTGGGCAATCTACTATAAGTAGAATGGCTTTTATGCACTTGGGGATTGCATATCAGATTAAAGCTAGGGGTATATCATCTTTAATATGCAATTAGCTATAAAAATCAGCAAATCTTGCCCCCAGAGTCGATGGGTTCTTGTATGGATGTTACCCTTATTAATATGCAAGAGACAGTAACCAAAGTCTTTCAAGTAGATAACACAATATATTAACCTATCCAGGACTAGAAGGAACTGAATGTGGATCATTTGTTGAAGCAGTAAGGTCAATAGTTGTAAAACAATTTAAGTGCATACCAGACACGTAACACTCTAGGGCAGGCTTGGCTAACCTGTGGCACTCCAGGTGTTTGTTAAACTATAAGTCCCAACAATAAGCTGCTGTATATTGGCAAAGCATGCTGGGGCTTGTAGTTTCACAACACCTGGAGTGCCACAGGTTAGCCAAGCCTGCTCTAGGGGGTATATTTACTAAGTTGCTGGTTTGAAAAGTGGAGATATTGCCTATAGCAACCAATTACATTCTAGCTGTCATTTTGTAGAATGTACTAATAAATGATAACTAGAATCTGATTGGTTGCTACAGGCAACATCTCCACTTTTTCAAACCCACAATTTAGCAAATATACCCCTAGGTCATCAAATAGCTTACACTTTTGCTCAGTCTTAATGTAGTGATGTGAGCACAGCCTTCTGTATTTTGGTGCTACATGGGAGGAAAGTCCTTATTAAATTCTGCATATTTTGATCGAAATGAGTCATACAATTGCAAGATAAGCTATTTGGAACTATGTAACATGGGAGATTTGTTGTGTAATTTTGGCACTTGATAAGTGGTGCCAATATATACTTTCTAGTGGCAGAAAATGAATTGCCTGTTAAACTGTTGCCACTGTGTTTACCGCATGTATTCATCAAGCTACAATATTGAAGAATGATGTGTTTGAACAATACAACACAGAATAAAGACATATTGTATAATGTATGATATGCACATATAATGTAAATTAATAGCATGTTCAGATAATGTTATAGTAATGAATTTAAAATATATAAAGATTAGCACTTTGACATTTCAGCTTATGTCATTAATTACTGCATTCTTGCAGAAACTGAATACTTTTATTAGCTGTGTATATTTTTATCAGAAGCTTTTTATAGCGCTTTATATCTGCTTTACAAATTAATACTAAATATATTTTTGTATCAAAGTATAGCCTGACAAGCATATGTAATATTTTTAGGTTTATTTTTATAACCTGATAGTCACTGATCCTGACATACTAAATGACATACAAAGGTTGTTTCTGAGTGACATTTACAAGCTTTTTCAAGCAGCCTTAAATGTGAAGCAGATCTGGTTACCATGGTAATTAGAATGTTCATAGCTCAATGGTCACTACATTGTTCACTAGATAAAGGAGCATTCTGATTCAATGTATCTCAGTGGGCTTCTCCAATAACTTATTTGTTCTTAATCCATAGATACACTTAAGTACATAAAGTTTATCTTTAAAAAGTGTAATGCTAGGCAACCTAAAATATTGCTGTATTGGCAATGGATAAATATAATTTTATTTGAAAACATTCATCTGCCTGTCAACAGTGTGTCTAAGAAAAAATCGCTGATGGAAATTTATTAAATTCCCGAAATTTCATTTGTGCTAATTTGCTTGAATTGTGACTCAAAATTTACGGCAATAAAAAAAATTGGAATCTAGATTCTATTTTTGCAAAATATGTTTGTTTAGAATCAATGTAATGTTCCATTTACCATGGTACAGTACAATTGTTTGTAACGCACTTTCTGTTTCTGTGAATGTTGTGCAGGAGAGGGGCGCGTTATGCACAAAGACTGACTCCAGATGCAGAAAAAAATGCCCATTTTCTACTTGTTATATTTTAATAAATACATTGGTTTTTATCACTGTGAAATTATTTATATACCTAAACATAGGTAATGGCGCTAAAAAAAAACACAGAAACATTTTCTTTTCGCGTCAGTGAGTGTATTGAAATTGTTTCTAGAAGACAGAATGGTGTAGTTAGGTTGTAAGGGAAAAAAAACAACCAGTCAGCAATACTGCAGTACTATTACTCAGCTATGTATATTCCTTTTATAAGATTATAAACATGTGACATTAGTTGATGCTTTGTGATTTCCTTCTTTATATTCATTGGGATTGGTCTGATTCCACAGTGGGCATTAATTATTTGCTGAATTTTGGGTGAATTACTTTGCAAATATAGAATCTCTAGAATTCACCAACAATTCCGAATTTGCCAAATTGATTTATCAATCTCTAGTAACAAAAGCTCTTATGTTAAATTTCTTCACATCAAAGATCCATAGAATGAGAACAAAATATTTCAAAAACAAACACAAAGCAAAATAACCACATAAAGATATGACTATGGTAATGTAATATACAGCAAGAGCATAGCTGACCATAGATTCATCCCTACAGCAACCACATCAAAACATGTGGTCTGGTCACCTGCTTTCCTTATCTATATTATGCGCCCACAATAAAATTTACATACTGTGCACTATAACCACCGTAAACTGGGAATTTCAATACTTGCTTAGTTCAAATGTTAACATTACTACTCAACACCAGTTGTAACTGGCAGAGAGTATATTGCATTACTTTAAAAATTAATAAGGATGCAAATGGTAGTGAAAACATCTGGAATGAAAGGGGTAACTTTAAATGTAATTTAGTATACTTTAGGCACTGTGCTCTAAATTACATATATAATATATATATATATATATATATTTATATATATATATATATATATATATATATATATATATATATATATATATATATTACCATTTTAACCCCACTCCTTCAGCATATCATGTAACTATTGATGAGTTTCAGCTCTCTCATTCTAACAGATAATACTCTTTCAGATTATTTGAAGCTTAGAAACCTCCATCAAACTTCCTAGAATCCATAAAATAACTATAGAGAAAACTATTTCCATTATCACAGGATAATATATCTCCTGGTAAGTGGCACTTCAGTGCTGTATGTTTCTCCATACTATACAATGATAAATTAAGTATTCATATACCATACTCAGGATATGATAACAAGAGCTCTCAAACTTGTTACACTTGATGAGTTTGGTATATAGCTTGTACTAAGATACTGTAGCATTTTTTTTTTTGCTTTTAAATTATGTTTAATCATATTTATTGAAATAATAATTGTATTGTTGTAATGTATTAATAAATACATGTATTGCATAACAAAGTATTTGTTACATATAGAAATTATGCTGGACAGACATTTTACTTCACTACCAAGGCAGAACGTATTAAGCATTTAATGAATATTACTTGTTTTTGGGAAAAAGCATTTTTCACTCTGTTCTCCTGCATAAAATAATTCTCCTTCAAGTTGAAGTATTAACACAGTGTAAACTGTTTAACTCTATGAATTGATTTTACCTTTTACTGACTGTGTGTATGAATCTGGATAGCTGGTAAACATGGGCTTGATTCATTAAAGATTTTAACTTAAGAAACTTCTTATTTCAGTCTCCTGGACAAAACCAATGTTACAATGCAAGGGGTGCAAATTAGTATTCTATTTTGCACATAAGTTAAATACTGACTGTTTTTTTCATGTAGCACACACATATCAACTTTAAATTTCAGTGTACAAATAAGCTATCAAGATTTCTTAGTGCTCTATTGAACATCTTTACCTGTAGGAGATCTGTCTGGAATCTTGGATTCGACCACAAGAAAATATATAGACAAAACTTTGTTTACACGTCAAAAGGCAAATAATTTGGAATAGTAAATATTGGGACTTATGTACCAAACATATGCAGGAAAAGACTCACGCATGAATTTCACATTTATGGCCATATGTTCAGATCATTAGCATTTGTGCTTTGTGCACATCAGGAGCAACAAAAAACAGGGACATGTCCAAATTTACATGAGCCCCATTATGTTTATAACTAAGTATAATTTGATGGACCCCTTGAAGATACAAAATAAAGTGGAACAATGGACTATATTATGTTGTCTTTCTTTGTTGAGAAAACTCTGCTCACTCAAAAAAACCTCCTGATAAAGCTTACTTAAAATGCCATTTCCTAAACAGCAATGACTGAAAGTTGAAAACTGATGTAACCCAAAATATGTTGCTTAATTATTAAATGTAAGATGCCTATTTCAGTCTAGTTTCATTTACTGTAGTCTAGCTACATTTACTAAAGTTTCTAAAAATGAAAAGTGGAGGTGTTGCTTATAGCAACCAACCAGAGTCCAGTTATCATTTTTCAGACTGTAATAGATAAATGATAGCTAGAATCTGATTGGTTGCTATGGGCAATACCTCAACTTTTCCTTTTTAGAAGCTTCAGTAAATCTACCCCTCAGTTTAAATGCAAATGTCTTGATGAAGTCTATTTACAACAATAGAGATTCATTGTGAATGTCCTGATAGTTCCTGTTTTTTTTATATTCCTCTGCTCCTTATGGTTGAGATCAGTCACTTTGAAATATCAACTTTGTGCCTTGGGAGTGAGATATAAATATTCCAGAATCTTCATTTTCCTGGTATATGTAGCAGTAGACTTCTTTTACAAGGGTTGAAACCAAACACTGTGAAAAAATGTAACAGCATTTTGTAAGCTTTCTCAGTATTTTTACTCTTATTTTAGGATTACCGGTTTGTATATAACATGGATGTTCAATGCTGTGTTATTGGACAGTTTTGCTATTTCAGTTACAATGTAATAAGAAGTGTCATGTTTTTTTTTTACTCCCTGTAAAAGACTGTTGTGTCTGTCGGCATTTTCACATTAAGTGCAAATAAAAGTTAAAAACTTCAATATTATTCTCTCTTCTATTTCTTGTGCTAATATCTACACAAGTGTAACTACTGTATAGTAGACACTGAAAACCATATTAACCATATAACTGGAGATAAGTAAACTTCATGTGATGCATTCTGTATTTATGTTCTAGCATTGGGACAAATTATTTTTTCACAAAACATTGCCTCAAACTCTTTGGCTGAAGATAGAACTTTATCTTCAACTATATAGCGCTGATCATAAACACCCAGTACACTGGTCCTAATATACTGGAAATTGGGTGGAATAAGAAGTGAAATATCCTAAATGCAATAAAATTTGCCCATGCAGTGCAACTCCCAGACTCCAATCGGAGGCCCTTGTCTTCCAATCCAACAGGATGCCCTTAACTTCTAGTCCAACCAGAGGCCCTTGTCTTCTAGTCCAACCAGAGGCCCTTGTCTTCTAGTCCAACCAGAAGCCCTTGTCTTCCAGTCTAACAGGAGGCCCTTAACTTCTAGTCCAAACAGAAGCCCTTGTCTTCCAGTCCAAACCATTTTTAGGTGCCTTTGCCCCAGAAGAAAAGTCCTAAGGATCAGTACTCATAGGTTGATTTACAGGGCAAGCCCTGTATTGTTGACTATTCGCTAGTCAGACAGTGCTAATATTCCACATCTCCAGGGGCTAGGCATGCCATTAGCGTGCTCTATTTTCAGATGCCTGAGCCATAGGCATGGGTAATATGCCCTCCATTAGTAGCCTTAGGCTCATTTCCTTCCTAGTTTGGCAGATGGTCAGGAAAACTCACCAGGTTGGCCAAGGTCAAATATGCTGCCTACCTACAAGCAAGTGAAAGAGAAGGTAGTGGTAGATGTATTGAAAAATTGGTGAAATAGCAATATAGGACCATATAGAAGCTCTGCACTGTACACTTGACACCAGAATGGACTCTGATTTACATGAAAGATATGTAGGTATAGTACACAAACATTTTTATGTAAAAAGTTTGAGTTTACGTTTTATGCCCAGTATTTGAGTAAATGTTGGCATTCTCACCATCAGCATTATTTTCCTGAAATGTGAGAGAGAACATCACTTTTGTAAGATTCTATTGTCTTTTCCTGTTTCCTGCGAATTTCAATAAAACAAATTTCTTCCCTGGCACTCATCTCTGGTAACCTATATTATAAGCCTAGAAATATTGCAATTCTGGTCAGCAAAGTGCAATCTATGTTTGTTTATGTCAGGATTCACTACTGTTCTGCCTGGGATTGATTGTACTTCACCCAAAGGCGTGGAATCTAACAGAGTGGAAGGTTTTCACCAGAGGTTCCTGCAAGGGAATTTGGGCTTGGCAGCTTCCAACCTGTAGGTTGCAGCCCTCTAGGGGAGTTCCCAGTGAGTAGTTACCAATAATGAGTGGAGCAGCACGCTTGGAGAGATGACAGCGATGAACTGCAGGAGTTGCCACTAGCGAGTGGAGCAGGTAATAGGTCAGGAGTCTGACGAGGAGAACCAGCACTGAAAGGTGCTGGGAGGAGCCTTATAAATGAGAGGTAACCAATGGATGAGGGGGACAGGTGAACACAGGTGAAATGATTACCTGAGTATGTGCAGAGCTGATTGCTGGCCTAACAGCAAGGGAAGAAGCAGGGAATGAGGAATGAATGATATTCAGGTTACCGGGTGGCAACTGTGGGTGAGCATCGTGTAACAGTTTAGCTATTTCATAGTGCAATGGTTAATAATATTATATTTATTGGAACAGTTTCCAACAAGATGAAGTATTTATTATATATGATCATCTGAAGTATCTGTACATTACATATATATTATTAGATGGGGTACTGCATTGTATACTTTTATCAGCCTAAGAAATACTTTGTTATCCCCAATTTACTATTCCCATCTTTACTATTTTCACATTATACCCACATAAAACAAAACAGTGTCCCTATACATTATCTTAGAATACCACAACAGTGATCCCTAACAGTATAACAGTATAGTACCCTGTGTGGAACCAAATTCTGTCATTAGCATGCAGTATATTCAATATTCATTTGGGGCTACTATACACTACAGTCTATGATGATTAGTATAAATCACAGACACCATTCTATGTTGACTAATGTACAGTATATAGCCCATTTTCTGATGGCTTATGTAAAGTACATAGCCCATTTTCTGGAATTTAGTGGAAAATGAAAAAAAAAACTACTTTCTTTTGTTAATGGTCTATACAGATCACATTCTCCGTTGACTGTTTTACAATATAGAACCTATTCTCTGGTAGCTCATGGGCAATATAGACCCCATAGTCTGTGGATTTGTGGACAATATAGACTATGTGGCAATGTACTCTCTAATCTCTGTCCTGTTCCTTTCTTTCCTGCTCATCCTTGAATTTCACTTTAAACATGGAAAACCTTTCACACAGAGCCGCAGCTGTCCTGGGTCTTGGGGCTGTATCTGCTAATGTTCATTGATATGGACTCCCTAACTTACCTTGCAATGAACTCTGATAGACCAACAGAGATGAGAGCAGGACAGGAACTGGAGCTAATGATCACTTGGTGAACACAGGAAAGAAATAATTAAAACGTTGACACTGCCAAATGACACGCGCGAATGACAGATACCTCCTTATTCTTCTTACATATCTGAGTTGTTTAATCTCAATAAGGCAATCAAACAAGCAATTTGTAAAAGTTCTAATATTAGCAGGTGGGACATAGGAACACAGGCAAGTAGTGATTAGAAATGACATGTATGTATAGGTCCCACACAGGTCTTGCACACAAAGAAATAAAGATACAATTTTACACAGGAGAAGATAGGCAATTGAATGCACATTGCAGAAGAGGATACTGCACAACCATGTGCAAAAGCATGGGGGGGTTAACCTAGATGGACACTGGGTACTCTCATGTCCACTCAATGTGATATGAGCTGACCAATCATCTGCTCTACATTATAAAACATGGATACTTAGGGTGATTCCTGGAAATTTAAAACTGATGGCAACTATGCAAGTTGACACCACAGAGTTTCTTAAATGAGCTGCTCTCTACTCATTATTAAGGGATTAAAAGCACACTAATCCCATTTTTGAAGGACCACTAAACCCCAAAATTGAAATGCTCAGATATGGACTTTAAGGTATATACTAAAGATGAACAGTTCGGATTATATGAAATCCGGTGACATCCAACGTCGGGGATCCAAGTGAAACCGAGTCGTGACTTGATTTCTCCCGCCAAATTCGGATCTCAAAACTAGGTGAATCATCATTTTCGGGAATTTTGTTTTGCAAAACTAATTAAGCATCCAAATATAAAATTCTAAATCACTCCCCTAATGCAATCCATGATTTCCAAGGCACGTTACAGCTGCTACTGCTGCTGAGGGGAAGAAATCTAAACAGAAGGGGAGCAAGACAAGTAAGCATTTTACACAATTGTCTGTGAAGCAAGCATTTGCAAGAGGAAACAAGTATGACAGTCAGCATCCTTGTGCACAGCAGATCACTAAAGCCATAACAGCTATGTTAGCATTGGATGTGCATTGAATATCCACCATCAATGCATCAGGTTTTTCCATCACGATTCCATTTCTGCAGAAGATCAATTCCTCAGCTGTACTGTGAGGTTAAGCAAAAAGTAATTCAGCCCCTAGAAAATGCCATTGTACCATCAGTCCACTTGAATACGGATATGTGGACAAGCGGCCCTGGTCAAAACAAAGACTGTATGACCATGACAGCCCACTGGGAAGGTGTATTGCCATCAGCAATGGCAATACATGGTTGGTGGGTTTGATCCCAAGGACAATTCCATCTTGCACTATTTTACATTTTGGCCCAGGTCTATCAGTTTGTATAACAGCTGACAATTCAGGTGTCAACAGTATTATTAGGGTGCCAATTCACATGGTTGATAGTATTATTATAGGGTTAGGGATAGGATTAGGGATATGGTTAGGGACAGGGATAGGGGCAGTGTTTGGGATAGGGACAGGGAGAGAGACAAGTATAGGGATATGGATAGGGACAGGTATAGGTATAGGGATATGGAGTGGGTTAGAGTTAGGGATAATGCTGTCTACATTTGAATTGTCCTAATAATACTGTTGATGTCATTATATTGTTGACTCTATAACCATGTCTATTCTGCTACCCACCAATCATATTATGTCAATCCTGTAGCTGTTGATCCAATGTATGTATCACACCGTAGTGGGTGACCCCAAGTACAGTGCATTGTGCCCTTATTGTTTCGTCATCAGCAAAATAATGTTCTCTGAGGCAGATGCAGTCCATCTAATGATCTCTGATACTGCCACTGCTGTTCCTGCTCCAATGTATTGCTGTTCACCCTATCCAATGTATTTGCTGCTGACCCTCTTCAATGTATTTACTGCTGACACTTTCCAATGTATTGCTGCTGACCCTCTCCAATGTATTTGCTACAGTGCTGACCCTCTCCACTGTATTGCTGCTGATCCTCTCCAATGTATTTGCTGCAGTGCTGACTCTCTCCATTGTATTTGCAGCTGATCCTCTCCAATGTATTTGTGCTGACCCTCTCCAATGTATTGCTGCTGACTCTCGCCAATGTATTTGTTGCAGTGCTGACACTCTCCAATGTATTTGCTGCTGAACCTCTATAATGTATTTGCTGCAGTGCTGACCCTCTCCAATGTATTTGCTGCTGACCCTACCCAATGTATTGCTACTGACCCTCTCAAATATATTTGCTGCAGTGCTGGCCCTCTCCAATATATTTGCTACAGTGCTGACCCTCTCTACTGTATTGCTGCTAATCCTCTCCAATGTATTTGCTGCAGTGCTAACCCTCTCCAATATATTTGCTTCTGACCCTCTCCAATGTGTTTGTGCTGACCCTCTCCAATGTATTGCTGCTGACTCTCACCAATGTATTTGCTGCAGTGCTGACCCCCTCCAATGTTTTTGTTGTAGTGCTGACCCTCTCCAATATATTGCTACTGACCCTTTCCAATGTGCCATCCATGCTGCCTAACGGGTACCTACTTGGTGAATCTTCTATTTTCAAAGAAAATGTAATTGATGTAGACATCTTCAATAAGGGTGATGATTGGTTACCATTGAGGAAGATGACCACTGTTATCCAAATGTCCATGATTCGTTTGTTAACATCCCTACCTAATATCCAATTGGACAATCAAAATGTTGGCTTTTGTGGGGACCCAAACAAATTAAGCACTTAAGCCACAAAAGGGGCAGTGATTGTCGCTAGAGTGCTTGGTTTGTTAACCTATGTGCATGTCCTTTCAACATATGGATGCATGGCCGCAAGTACAATGCCATTGTGGTACATTCTTGCACCAAAACTCAATTTTTTGGGGGGCTTTTTGTAACTCATTGCAATGCCTAACTATTTGCAACATATTACTAGTGCTGCCAACTGTCAACTGACTGCTAATATGCTGCACTCTGTCATCTCCTGTCCTTTCTCTTTACTTTAAGATGCCAAATTCTGTCTCTTAATTTCTCAGAAGGCGGACTTTAAAATTCAATTGTATTCTCTTGTCAAGACAGATGTTTGACAACCAAATCTGCATCAATGTGAGTTATACACACTTGTGTGGGAAGGCCAACTATTACCCAATCTCAACTGTCTGGTTTACATATTTATTACACTTCACTAATATAACATATATGTATTATTTATACATTCCATATTTATATACATTCTATATGTTATATATGACATATTTATATACTTGCAAATATATATACAAGTGACGAGTCCCCTTGTTTGATAGACAAAGGCAGCATTACGGCACACACTAATCTCTATTCAGCCATGTCTACCTTACTCATACCATAACAAGCATATAGTATACTATACTTATAGTAAAACAAGGTATTTGAAAGATCTGTACTTGTCTCCCGATGTATACTCTACCCAATAATAAGTGCATAGTAAATAAACAGGCCACCTTTGTCTATTTAGTTTTATCAATGTCTAACTCTATTAATTCTACCATTGTCCATCCAATGGACTCTAACTATTTCTGTAGCATAAGTGTCTATGATGGATGATCTGTTATGTTCCAAATTTATTGCATGCCTAGTGTTTGAAGTTTTTTCTTGTGGGTGCACTCCACCTTCGTCGGTCATCATCCAAATTTATTTATATAGCGCCATCAAATGATGTTACACTTTACAATTGGGTATCTATCTACTTCTCTAATTCTGTATATGTATTATTTATACATTCCATATTTATATACATTCTATATGTTATACATGACATATTTATATACTTGCAAATATATATGAGTGACGAGTCCCCTTGTATGATTCACAAGCGCAGCACAGTGACTTAGTGGTTAGCACTTCTGACTCACAGCATTGGGGTCATGAGTTCAAATCATGACCATGGTCTTATCTCTTTGAAGTTTGTATGTTCTCTTCGTGTTCACGTGGGTTTCCTCTGAGTGCTCTGGTTTCCCCCCCACACTCCAAAAAAACACATACTAGCATGTTAATTGTCTGCTATTAAATTGACCTTAGTCTCATGCAGCCATAGGTATATATCTTGTGGGTACTAGTGGGCTGATACACAATGATGATGATGACTATCACAGCATAATCTAGCTGCTTCTCAATGGCTGTTTGCTTATTGCCCCTTCAAGTTGATAATATTTAAATTATTAGTGTTGCAACTATATTGTACAAGTTGAGTCTGTCTACTCGCATTACTTTATTGACATTTCCAGTTGGAATATTGCAAGACTGAAGATTTCTATTTGATCTTCAAAAGGCTAGACAACAAATGCGGAGGTGTTCGTATTTACATGTTATATAGAAAATGCAACTTTAGCATTTATCAATAACAGTCAAAACAATATTCTCTCTTGTGTATATGACACTTCATTAGATTATTATACTGTATACAAATAGGGTAATGAGCCATTAGCATTACTACTAGGTGTCAAGCCACATCTCTATGCTAGTATGGGGTGTGAGTATACACACTTGGACATCTGGGGGTAAATGTATTAACCTCCGGATTCTTCATCTCCGGCGAGTTCAGTGTCTTCAGCGCTTAAATTTAAAGCGTCGCTGCCTTGTAAAGGGAAGTTTCCCTTTACAAGGCAGCGCCACTTTAAGTTTAAGCGCTGAAGACACTGAACTCGCCGGAGATGAAGAATCCGGAGGTTCATACATTTACCCCCTGATGTACAAATGGCGCAAGCACTATTGTTTTTGAGATAAATTCATCTTGAGATGGCTACAACTCAACATATGCACGTAAGTACACTTTTTTGCATGCGTCTTTTCCTTTGTTCAATGGGCAAATGCATCCAACTCTATTTTAGTCACATTATGTATTTATAAGAGCAATGAAAACACCCCTTCATTCTGTTTTTCTCTTAAAATACTTCTTGTTTAAATCTCATTTATTTCTTAAATTAATGATGGAAATCAGGTGATACAGAGACTGCCTTTAGTGCACTTTTGTACATTACATGCACCTGAAATGTTCTTCCAATATAAAGTGTACATGGAAGGTGCAATATTTCTCCAATGAAAGTATATATGTCCTTTTGTGGCGGAAAAAGTTTAGTGATCTCCACTAAATAGAGAGCTCCTCCTCTCCCTGAGATCTCATTAAATATATTGTCTTGCAAAATAAAATCTAATTTTGTCAAATGGGTTTAACATGAGAAGTGTGCCTTGCCGCATTAAGATAGGAAAGTCACCTCTCTGCCGAGCTTCACCTCCCAGAACATGCAAACCTTTGTATACACCCAGACTCATCAGACCTGAGTCATTAAGCAAAGTAAAGCAAAAAAAAAGGAGTAACTTTGCACCGTGGCAAATCCATGTTGAATTAGAGGGGGAGGTCAATTTAAAATGTGGGGACAGGTTTATAGTTGGGGTAGGGCATGTTCTAGATCAACTTTAAATGTCAGTGTAAAAATAAAGCTATCCAGTATTTGTGTGCTACATGAACAGCTAATATTTGCAATATGTGTAAAATAATAAAGTAATTTGCACCCTTTCATTGTAACATGGTTTCGCTTAGGTTCAAAGTTACTCATTTTTTGCTTTACTTTCCTTAATGAATCAGGCCCATCATTTGTACATGGTAATTCTATATCAATTGCATAAAATCAGGTGCATCTGTACAGAAATAGTGGCATAATGCAATTTGCTCTGTCTGCCTGCATTTTCGTAAATTACCTTAACTGTCTTCCACAGAACATAAAAACAGAATTTTTGCATGTTCTATCCTGTACATTCGTCACTTCACAGAACGTGTTTCCACTGCTTCACAGTCCAGTGTCAGCCGACGCTTGGCATTAGTCTTGGTGATGTGAGGCTTGCATGCAGGTACTCAACCATGGAAACTAGGAATGTGCACCGGCCACTTTTGGTGTCTCGTGTTTTGTGTTTTGGATTCGGATTTGCTTGAGGTTTTGGGTTTGGATTTGTTTCGCAAAACACCTGACAAAAGGTTTTGGTCCGGATTTAAGGTTTTGGATTCGGATTTATTTTGAAAAAAACATAAAAAGTGTTAAAATCAAGTTTTTTAGTTTATTTTCACTCCTACGCTATTATTAACCTCAATAACATTCAATAACAATCATTTCCACTAATTCCCAGTCTATTCTGCAGAATCAGTGAACTTTGTAATATTGCAGTACCAATGGACTTATACTGCAGGATTGTTTTTGGATATGTTTTTTTAATTTATTTTTTTTATAACTTTTTTTAAAATTTTTCGTGCTGTGCTGTGCTGTGCTGGGCTGGGCTGGGCTGGGCTGTGTCCTTCTAAGGGCATTGTTATATCCCCAGCACAGCACAGCACGAGATATAGCAGGACAGAGGACCACCTAACACAACCTCCCTCTACCCTGATCAATGCCCGAGTGAAGATGGCAGCGGCTAGCGGGGAATTTATAGGATCCGAGTATCGCGAGATCCGACAGCTGGATTATGACTCAGAGCCTTGGTTTCAGTTTTGCAATTGCCGGGAATACCCGGATCCGGCTCGGATCGGCAACGTTCGGGTGGGCTCGGATTTCAGATATCCGAGCCCGCTCATCTCTAATGGAAACCCATTCCATTAAGCTCCCGCTGCACAGTTTTTGTGCTTACATTATTGCCAGTGGAAGTTTGGAACTCACCATCTATAAAATCAGCGACTTTTAAGCACCAGATGCCTAGCAGTAGTTGACCCCACTCTATGATTTTACGTGGTGTTCTGCTTTGTGACTGAGTTGCTGTTGTTTCTAAATGCTTCCGCTTTTTAATAATATCACTTACAGTTGACCACGGAATATCCAGCAGGAATGAAAAATCATAAACTGTCTTATTGCAAAGTTGGCATCCTATTACAGTACTATGCTTGAAGTCACTGAGCTCTTAAGAACAACCCATTTTGTATCACAAATGTTTGCAAATGGACAATGTGATTCAGGGTAGGGTAAGAACATGTCCACCACTACAATGGATCTCTTGTTCCTGCAGCTTTTACACTTTGCTTTAGCAGTATGATGGTTGCTTACCTCAGCCTCAGAAGATGATTTTCTTTAACTGTAGATACATATTCTTTGGCACTGTTAAACACAAAAGGTCTATTAAAGATCAAAATTACAATGTGTGCATTTGTAAATTGATGTGACTGTACAAAAATGCAATGATTTGCTAAACAACTTAAAAAAATTATTTACTTATATAGCCAGTGTCACACACAGACCTCACCTCTGTCAGTGTACCTTATTCTGGTAAGGTACCACCTTTTTCTGGTGCTCTAATTCCTGCACACAATCCAAGCTGAAGACTTATTCAAGGGCAGCTACCTGTGTGACACACACAGCCAATTCCATCCTGCCTCACAGCGGGCTCTGGTAAAGACCGGTGTTAAGTTAGACTCCACAATCTGGGAATAGCTAGCGCAAACTTGTGCTGGTTCCGAATCACATCAATTATGCTTCCTGATAGACAGCTTTAGAATACAAACATTACCTTACCAAATTGGTACGTGCTGAGATCACACAACAATTGTATAACAGGAACCACAAGCGCGCTATAGAAAGATGTAGCTGTTATTCCTCATAACATTCGATACCCACAATGTTACGAAAAGTTCTACATATATACAAAAAAGAGGAACTGACAGGCGCTTCTTTTGTTAAAACATATAGGAATACATCAAATATATATATGGTTATGATGCATCGAATGAAAAAGTAATAAAAAGTCTGACTTAGCTAGTCCACTTGACGAGAGCTTTTTCAAATGAATGCTGCTATAACGTCAAATTTCTTTTTCCACAAGTGCCTCCATCGCTGTCTATTCAAAAATACACAATTAGTTTTTCAACTATAAACCTTTCAGGTTTTCACCTCTACACATGAGGTATGAAGAGTGTTTTCTTACACATCCACATAATTCACACGAAGGGTTAATGGCTGAAGTTTGTATTCAAGCAGGCAGATTGAAGCAGCAAACAAACAGCAACAGTGGTATGCAATCAAGATCCAGAGGAGATTGCCTGAAACAGGACCTGAAGCAATATATTAATAAGTACCCTTTAGTTTTATTATACTTCCTGTTTTACTAGAAAGACTGAGCCCAATGTATATATTAGTTTAGTTAGTCAGGTACCAGGTGGGAAGTCCCGAAGATTAGTGACATATACCCTTATTCCGGGACTGAGTTACATTTTAAAGGGTAAGTTAAAGGGTAACACAACCATGACTGTTCCTCCCGTCATCCTCTATGTCCATTTCCAATCATTATTATTGTTATTACTTCCTTGTCTCTTTACATAGACATACTTGTTATTATTGCTGGGAAAACTCCTATCTTCATCTTCTTCAAGAAAGAGATGCATTATTCTTATCAGACCTGTTCAGAAAGGGATTGTGTTTATACTATACTTGTGAGCATCATTACCTACATGTGTCAAAGGCATTTTGAAAGCTTGCATTTGTAGCATGTAACATACAACACTTACTGCATTTCTTTCAATCGGTGGTAAGAATTGTAGTAAGACAAGTGTCAACAGGAAGGATAAAGCAACAGAATACTTTGTTTTTATTTACCTAACCTTCATTTCTCAAGATGTAGTGCAGTCTGGAGTTATATTCTATGCTTATTTTATACACTATATCCCATAATTCTTGTAATATGCACCCAGAGACATCAACCTCAGAGTGTAGCAACGAGAAACACATGTGGCAGACATTGCCTGAATTACCACGTTGTGATTTGACACAGTCAGTAAAATTAATAAAAAACTGAAATTTCAAAACACTATTATCAAACACAACACAACTACTTTTCACACCTGACCCAAAAACAGCTAGGACTGTATTTTTTATATAGCCACAGATTGGCATGTGCTTAGAGTGTCATCCTGCAGAGGGCAGCACTAAACAGCTGTACATTTCATCACTTTCCATTTTTTTATGTCCAAGTCTATCATTAAACTTGAATTGCAAGTCAATGTTGGTAATATAGGGTAGTAAGAGAGGAGGGGAAAGGCTGCAAATTAAAGCGACTGGGAAAGTGCCATTACATATGTACTGTGTTAGATGAGAAAAAAGAGAATTGTTTTAACATATTAGTGCAGCCTGTCCTATGGAATTCTACTAATATTGATTACTTCACATGTCTCAAATTAATGATAAATGCTGCCTTCATGCAATCAGAGGTAGCGCTGATCTGTGCGGACAGTACCTAAAAATATTTGTGGGAAACATTTCTGGAGCGCTCTATTTCGCATGTGGCAGCCTACAATGTGTGTAGGGGTTTTCACTGTTCCCTATCGATAGACAAATTATATAGAGAGGTTATGCACACACCGATGGATGCTACACCTTATACTAAATATAAATCTACCTAGGTTGGGCCAAAGACGGCAAATCTCTTTTTTGTATTCAATATTGGTGGAAGGATCTGGTGAAGGGGGCTTGCCGGAGCTGCGATGCAGGTGGGAGGGGGATTTGGGGAGACTTAGTGACAAGGCATGGGATATGGTGTTGTGTAGCCCGAAAGAGGTCACTGCATCAGTCAGATTTCGCCAGGTCCAGTATTTTCTGTTACACAGAGCGTATCTCACCCCTCTTCGGCTTTCTAAGTTTAGTGGGGGTCAGAGGGTGTTGTGTCCCAAGTGTAAGAGTGAAAAAGGAGATTTTTGCCATATGCTCTGGGAATGTCTGCTGGTTTCATCCTTTTGGGGAAAGGTGGAGGATTGTATTAAAAGATTGCAGGTGGGAGTGGTGGCCTTGACTCCAAAACTCTCTATATTCGGTTTGGGCTTAAACAAAAAAAACCGTAGACTTATTAGACTGCTTATCAACACGTTACTTATGTTGGCAAAGGTGGTGATAGCTAGAAAATGGATGGCACCTGAAGGCCCGACTTTGAGTAGCTGGATCGACCTTGTTAACGATACAGTCGGCCATGAAAGGTTCATGTACACCAGCAGGAACCTAGTGGATAAGTATGAAAGAATATGGTATAGGTGGAGGATATCCCCGTATGTTACGGAAGGGTTGAGGGAGGTGTAGCTCTCCTAATGAATGCTCGGGGCAGACATCCAGCCGCCTATTGTTGAGTCATTAAGGTCAACGATTATATTCTGTATTATCAAAACTGTAATATTATTTCATTGCATCTTGAAATGGTGGGAGGTGTGCATACCTTGGCTTGTATATCTGAATGTCAATGTTTTTTCTTTTGTGATACTATTATGCATGGTTACTTGATAATACCTGTAACACTGTGTGGGTTATAATTGGGGATTAAGTCCAATGTTATGGGCTTTTCTGTTGTTTACAATGTTAAAAAAAAAAAGTAAAATGCAATAAAATTTTACCTGATTTAAAAAATATATAACTCTACCTATAAGTTTACAAAAATACAATAAAAATCTATATATAAAAAAGTGTCTCTAGTCCAAAAAATAATTATAAATAGTGATAAACATCCATATCAAGCTTTTTCTTCTTGTAACTTGGATTTTCCTTGTGAAAGAGTGATATCCTCCCAAAGTTTGACAAATTCCAAATATGTAATATAAAGAAACTATGGTGGCTAACCACCATGTACCTGTTCCCAGGAATACCAGGGGAGGTCCCTCCTGCAAGATGTTGCACTCCTCACAGATGTGGGAAATCACAGTCTTAAATAGAATCCACTTTAAAGTAGAATGGAAAAATACTTATATTGTACAGTAGTAATCCTCCAATTCTTATTTTTCTTAACTTGTTCATGTATTCATAGAACAGAAAGAAAAGAGCAAAAATAGTGTAATACAATCAAGATAAATACATATGTCAAACAAGACATTAAGATATTAAAAAATAGATAATCTTCTTCTATTGATAGACGCCCCCTTTGGTGGGGTACTCACAAGAGTTAGATGAAATATAAGCCCATCAAATGGTAGTTCTTCTTTACTTTTCACAGGATCTTGGTCAGTGAGTCAATCCTATTGATAATCATCATGTATGTTTCACCAAAACAAAAATAAATAAAATATATTTAGTGTGATATTGCTTAAAAAATGTATTTATACAATCACAGAGATATAATAAAACAATAAAACAATGTATATCCACTCCTACCAGATAGATAGAATATTCAGGCAGTTGGTATAAGTCCACAGGGCTTCCAAATAGGTCACAGTGTGGGACAGCCAGAACTGAACATCCATATAATAGAGGAGATAGGATCATCAGTCAACAAGCTCCAACATGTTTTGACCTGAAATGGTCTTTCTCAAGGTGCATCCCACTCGGTCCGGATGGATGACATGAGGGAGCAATGGATTTAAATGGGTAGCAATTAGTTTGGCAAATATCTTTAAATCTGTGTTAAATAAGGCTTCAGGATCATGATGATCCGCGCTTCAAGCATTTCAGCTGGGAAGCTACCTCCACTCATCACGCTGTTGTAAAGAATAGTGAGAGAGTGGAGCAAGAGGAGCGAGTGTGGCTCAGAGTGGAGATTGGGATAGTTGTGAGGGTGCATTAATGTGAATAGTGTTATCGAGGATAAGATCACCTCTAAAAAAGAGATGGGTGGGCAGCACAGTGGCTAAGTGGTTAGTACTTCTGCCTCACAGCACTTGGGTCATGAGTTCAATTCCTAACCATGGCCTTATCTGTGTGAAGTTTGCATGTTCTCCCTTTGCGTGGGTTTCCTCCGGGTGCTCTGGTTTCCTCCCACACTCCAAAAACATACTATTTATATTATTAATTTTTATTTATAGGGCGCCACTAGGTGTCCGTAGCACCTCGTATTGTAATGAGATTACAATACGAGGTGAGACAGCACAGTACAGTAAACAACAAGCACAGTAACTCAGTGAGCTCAAAGAACAGCTAGAGAGGGCGGGGGAGGGGAGAGGGGAAGGTCCGCCAACGACGGAGTCCAAGAGGGAAGGCACGGATGACAAGGAGACCCCCAAGGGGAGAGGAGGGAGCGAGAGGGGACGGGGGGAAGAGGGTCCTCAAGGAGGAGGGCTAAGTAGCTGGAGAGCAGAGTTAGCAGTGGTGAAGACAGGAGGAGAGAATACCCTGCTCAAAGGAGCGTACAATCTAAGGGGTGGGGTAGACAGACAGAGAGACACGGGGGGGGAGATGGAGGAATGGAGGATAAGGATAAGGGAAGGGGAAAGAGGGGAAGAGACAGAAGAAAAGGTAGGAAATTAAGTGGGAGACTGGAAGGCTTTAAGAAAAAGGTGGGTTTTTAAAGCCCGTTTGAAACAGGACAGATTAGGGGAAGTTCTGATGGAGGGAGGGAGCTTGTTCCAGTCGAGGGGGGCATCGCGGGCAAAGTCTTGGATACGCGCGTGGGAGGAGGTGATCAGGGGGGAAGAGAGGCGACAGTCATTGGCAGAATGGAGAGGGCGGGATGGAGCATGAATAGAGAGGATGGTGGAGATGTAGGGTGCAGTGGAGTTGGCGAGGGCCTTGTATGTAAGTGTGAGGAGCTTGAACAGGATTCTGTAGGGGAAGGGGAGCCAGTGAAGGGATTGGTAGAGAGGGGAGACAGAAGAGGAGCGGCGGGAAAGCAGCTGCATTAAGTACAGATCGAAGGGGAGCGAGATTGGAGTGGGGGAGGCCAGTAAGGAGGAGGTTGCAGTAGTCCAAGCGGGAGATGATCAGAGAGTGGATAAGACATTTGGTGGCATCTTGGGAGAGGAAGGGCCGGATGCGAGCGATGTTACGCAGCTGGAAGCGGCAGGATTTAGCAAGAGAGAGTATGTGGGGGCCAAAGGAGAGAGAGGAGTCAAGGATGACACCGAGGCAGCGAAGTTGGGGGACAGGGGAGATAGAGGTGTTGTCGACAGTGATAGAGAGGTCAGAAGGGGGCGAGGTGTGAGAGGGAGGAAAGACTATGAGTTCAGTTTTGGCGAGGTTAAGTTTAAGGAATCGAGAGGACATCCAGGAGGAGATGGCAGAGAGGCAGGCAGAAACCCTAGAGAGGAGGGAGGGAGAGAGATCAGGAGAGGAGAGGTAAAGTTGAGTGTCGTCAGCGTAGAGGTGGTAATTGAGGCCGTAGGAGCTGATGAGTTCACCCAGGGAAGAGGTGTATAAAGAGAAGAGTAAGGGTCCTAAAACAGAGCCCTGAGGGACCCCGACTGGAAGGGTGGACGGGGGGGAGAGAGACCCAGAGGTGGTGACGGAGAAGGAATGGTCAGCAAGGTAAGAGGTGAACCAGGACTGGACAGGGCCAGAGAGGCCAAAGGACTGGAGGGTGTGGAGGAGGAGGGGGTGGTCAACAGTGTCGAAGGCTGCTGAGAGATCAAGGAGGATGAGAAGGGAGAAGTGGCCCCTGGCTTTAGCAGAGAGAAGATCATTGGTGACTTTAGCCAGGGCAGTTTCAGTGGAGTGAAGTGGGCGGAAACCAGACTGGAGAGGATCAAGGAGGGAGTGTTCAGAAAGGTAGGAGGAGAGACGGCTGCAGATGAGCCTCTCGAGAATTTTGGAGGCAAAGGGGAGAAGAGATATGGGGCGATAGTTAAAGGGAGAAGTGGGGTCAAGATTAGGTTTCTTGAGGATGGGGGATACGAGAGCATGTTTGAAGGAGGAGGGGAAGATGCCGGTGGAGGGAGAAAGATTAAAGAGGTGAGCGAGGTGGGAGCAGGTGGTGTGGGAAAGGGAGCGAAGAAGGTGGGAGGGGATGGAATCCAGGGGAAAGGTAGAGGGGGGGAGGATGAAATGAGAGAGTGGACTTCCTCGCCCGTGGTGGGGCGGAATGAGTGGACTGAAAGGTGGCTAGGGGGGAGGACGGAAAAGTGGAGGGGGTGGATGAGAGAGTGGAAGAGGAGATTTCAAGTCGGAGGACCTCAATTTTAGAGGAGAAAAAAGAAGGCGAAGTCAGAGGCAGTCAGGGAGGAGGGGGTGGAAGGAGGGGGTGGGGCCAGGAGAGTGCTGAAGGTGGCGAAGAGACGGCGGGGGTTAGAGGATTGGGAAAGGATGAGGGACTTAAAGAACGATTGTTTAGCGAGTGAGAGGGCGGAGCTGTAGGAAGAAAGGATGAATTTAAAGTGGAGGAAGTCAGCCAGGGAGCGGGGTTTTCTCCAGTGGCGGTCTTCGGTACGGGAGCATTTTTGAAGGAAGCGGGTAAATTTGGTGTGCCAGGGTTGGGGTTTGGAGCAGCGAGGGTGGACGGAGTGGGCAGGGGCGACCGCATCCAGAGCAGAGGTGAGGGTGAGATTGTAGAGGGTGACCGCCTGGTTGAGGCGATACTAGTAGATTAATTGGCTGCTATCAAAATTGACCCTAGTCTCTCTCTCTCTCTCTCTCTCTGTCTGTGTGTGTATGTTAGCTCCAATGTGGCAGGGACTGATGTGAATGAGTTCTCTGTACGGCGCTGCAGAATCAGTGGTGCTATATAAATAAATGGTGATGATGATGATGATGATGATGATGATGATGAAAGAGCATCTAAAAATTTGAAGGCTGTGGGAAAGTCTGATTGAGCGTGGTAGGGAATTTCATAAGTGGGGAGCAGCACGGGAGAAGGTGGGAGTGAGAGGTGGTTAACAGAGACAAGACAAGGCCCAGATTAGAGGTAATACCACTGACAACCTGTTTGAAAAACTAAGGGATGTCATTGCAACATGGCTTATCCTGCTTGGAGTATATGTGATTTCTCATAACACCACTCCCCAGTATTGTTAGAGCATTACAGTGGGGGGAATTCCATCACATTCTCTGTTTTGCTCACACAATCAACTTGGTGGAACAGAATTTTTAAAAAAATTACAATGACATGCAGGAGATGCTGTCTGTGTCCCGAAATATTTAGGATCACTTTCGGTATTCTGCAACAGCATGTAGGAGAATGCAGCAGCTGCAAGAAGAATATAATTTAAGGGGAATGTACTTTAGTCCAGGGCAGTGGAGAATACTTTCCGTGTTGTGCAAGGTGCTGAACCTACTCTAAGTAGTCATCTGTGAAGAGAGTGCAGACACTGTTAGCTTGAGTCAAGTGATTCCCGTAATTAGACTTTTTGAAAAAGCAGCTAGAGAAATTGAAGGAGGAAATGAAACAAAGCAATTCCGCTAATTATGTTGGACTTGTAGATTAAGTAATTTATTTGCTTTGCCAGGATCCAGGAGTTATCACATCTTGAAATCGAATCATTACATTTCGGCAATGGTGCTTGATCCTAGGTTTAAGAGCTATGTTGTCTCTTTCTTTCCAACTGACCCAGATCTCAAGAGATGCAATGAGCTCCTGATCAGCAAGCTGACAGCTCAAGTGGTACATGACACAATGACGTCTCCCCCTTCAGTTTCTCTGGAAATTGCTGCTAGAAAAAAGCGTACCTTTCCCAGTGGTAATGCAGATGAGTCTGCACAACATTTTGACATTTGATCTGGGGTAAAAAAATTGGCCAAAAATCGTGACAGTTCTTCTGTAAAATGAGCTACAAATTCCAGCATTTACAACAAAGTAAACAGACTTCTGTGATGGCGGATTCCAGCGGGGATGAATTAGTATAGTTTCAGGATGATGTACACACTGATGAGGGTGATGACAATGTAGAGTGCAGGTGCTGAGATCTAGCTGAGGGAAGGGAGCTAGCTGATGCTGGTTTGCTTGGTAATATTTTGGGTAGAATGGCATGTTGGCAATTTTGTTTTTCTTCAGTAATCTTTCACCTTTATTAGAGAGGTGTTTTTTTTCCTTTAAAAAAGTACAGGCTTTTTATTTACATTTTGGTTTCCCTGACTTAAAACAATTATGCACTTGAACATAGGTAGAGGGATTAGTATCATCATGACTGAGACTGGAGAGTGACAAAAACAATGTGACTGAAGACTAGAGAGTAAACAATACAGATGGTTTAATACATACACAAAAGCACTTTCCTAGTCGCACTTCAAATTACGTCACTGGTGGTATGAACGTGAACTTCAGCATCTATTATACATACTGAAACATAGAAAAATTTTCCATAGCGCAATACAGTCTAACATATGTATCAATGGTCTAAACGTGGGAGAAGACATGTGTCTCAATCTGCGGGTCACCACCAATCACCCGTGCTCCCCCTTCCACTCCACGCCCCAATGGGTTTATGCTCACAAGATGCAGATGAATGTATGGCCCCACATGTAGCGGAAATCCTCTTCCTGAGTCTTCCTTGGCTTTCTGGAGTCTCAATACACCACTGCTGTACACCCGTCAGGAAGACACTTCACATGTGCCGCAAGATACACGTAATCCCTCAGATATTCCAAATATCATACAAAAAGAAAGAAACAATCTAGTGTTTCACCTTTTAATAAAATTCATCTAAAAACAGATGTTTAGCTATAAAAACAGGACCCGTACCATAATGCAGATCAAAGCAGGCATGAACATCGTGAATCACAAAAGCTCACCACAATCTCATCTGATATAGGGTACCGTCGGGTCCGTGAGTAAAACCAACGCGTTTCAACTTAAAAAGTATTTTTCAAGGTTCCAGTTTAAAGTCCCTCTCATCGCTTTATAAAGGGAAGTCCATCCGCTAAGTGACCCAATTGTTGTGCGCATCCAGAAGGAGGCTTGGCTCCTCCATCTCTCCGGAAGCCTAATCACTATCACAACGAGGTTTGGTTTCTTAAAGCGATATGCCCTTTCACTCGTTATTCAAAGGCGATGATTGGGTCCTCCGTATTCACGGAAGTATGGTGATTTCCACCTTTAGGTTTCCCTTCTTATGTTAATACAAAATATTCCTATCTAATACAAACAATATTCTATCTCCTCCATATACATAAATTGTCATTAAAACATTTTATTTCCCCCCAACAAGAATTGCGTTGAGTCAATTTTACTCGATATGAAAGAGAAAAAGAATATGTCAGTTTCATGTCTTCCATAGTGGTCATGATCTAAGCATACATATAGCGTTAATGTACTGATATATATTCTCTCATAGAGACTCTATTCATACACAGCTGGCATCGACCATCCATACATAGTCTCCAGAAAGTTACTCCAACTCTTCCACATAGGTTTCTATATCCCCCCAATAGGGACCATATACAATATGAAGGAAGTATATGGTACAAGATATCTTACTATCAAGTGGATGTAGAGAAAAGAGTATAACACCATCATATCTCCCATATATGGGCTTGATTTCAATACATACATGCTTATATTAGAAGTGTCACAAATTACCAGTTCATAAAGGATGCCATCCTGCATCCATATATATGACATATACATGTACGGCTGCATCAGAGCCCTAGTCTTAAAGAAACCATTTTTGCTCAAAGTCCGCATTCAGCCCTTTCGGAATCATGGTATCTACATTATAGATCCACTTCATCTCCAATTTTGCTAGCGAAGTTAGTGTACCCCTGTTCCTCCAATTCTCTTTAACTATCTGGAGTCCCCAGAAACCTTTGATGTATTCACACGAACTAAAGTGAGCCAGTTTAAAATGGTTTGAAAGTGCATGTGTTTCTAACCCTTTCTTGATGTTATATAGATGTTCATTCCATCTTATTTTTAATGATCGGGTTGTTCTTCCTATATATACTTTGTCATAAGTACATTGTACTTTATGAAGACTAGAGAGTGACAAGGACACTGCCATCCCTCCTGTTTCTGTATGAGCTATGGCACAGACTTTTAGGAACACTGACAGCCCTATTATTTCAATTTCTGTTTCAGCTCTGAACCCTACTACCTCTCCTGTTTCTGAGTGAGCTATGGCACAATAAAATGTGACTGGAGACTTTTAATAACACTGCCAGCCCTATTATATGAATGTCTGTTTCAGCACTAAACACTACCACCTCTACTATTTCTGGGTGAGCTATGGCACAGTACAATGTAACTGCAGATTTTGAAGAACACTATTAGAACACAATTAGCAATGGAGCTGTCCTGGTGGTGTTTTAGCTAGATAACACCGTACAATGTGACTGCAGATTTAGACCAAGACTGCCTGCCCATTTATTTCTATTTCAGCAATGACAATTAGCAATGGAGCAATGAAGCTCTCCTGAATGTCACTGGAGACTTTGAAGAACACTGCTACCCCTCCTCTTTCTTTACTACCTATAAACGCTGCCCAACTGCACTAGAGACTGCCAAGAACCGTGCTACCCCTTCTGTGTCCGTCTGTGAAATGGTGCTGAATCACCTTGGAGGGCGATAAATATAGCACCCAAAACTCACCAGATCCGACGATGTAATAATGACGTTTTGCCTCCTTTTCAATTCCGAGTGTGCGCGAAAGTACCGAGCCAGCTCGGCTCGCTACTCAGATCTCCAAGTTCAGGTGTGCTCAGTTCTTGAGGAACCGAGCCTGAGCATGTCTATTGATAACATGTAAGAAAATGTTTATTTTTATAGCCAAGCATAGTAAAAAATTACATATATGTACAATTACATATATAACTATATTTCATTATATTTAATTTATTTGTATCGTGGTCCCCTCAGTGTATGACGCTGAGTAATGTATTTGTGCTCTGTGAATAAAGGAAAAAAACATAACTTTGTTGCTAGAATTAATAATTATTCACTCATTCATTTATTGCACAGTTTA
Organism: Mixophyes fleayi; assembly: GCF_038048845.1. NCBI lineage: Eukaryota > Metazoa > Chordata > Amphibia > Anura > Limnodynastidae > Mixophyes > Mixophyes fleayi. The sequence goes on along the minus strand of NC_134405.1, from coordinate 235,944,201 downwards.
CCAATTTTACTTAGCAAAATTTTGAAGTTTTCAATAAACTACACAAAATAAAATGCAAAAAGGAAGCCATTTAGAAGTAGAGGCAAACCATTTTTTCCACTCAAATTTTTTTATTCAATAAACGGGAAATTGGCTTCGTTTTTTTTATTTGATAGCTAAACACATTTCTCTCTCCTTCTTTTAAATCTGGCTTCAGCTCCTCAATTATATGAAGAGAAAAGTTGCATAGTCATTACACAATAAAATGTAGAGGTTGCATGAATAATTATATTACAACATTACTTATCCAGCTGTGTTCAAATAAGATTAACTCAGAGAGCTGAGTTTTAGAAAGACAGATACAGTTATGTCACATGAAGACCACAGTTACTCTTTAAATGATCTTTTTTAAGAACTGATGTCGAGTGATATTTTCAGAAATTAATGGAAAATCATCAGCATTGTTTTTGATCCAGTGACAACTCTGCTAAAGGGATTAGAGTTCACATTGCCGTCATGTCATTGTTGAAATACCACTGAGCTTTTACCTGTCATCTTTTCTAAGGATTAAGAGGTCTTCTGTAGAAATTAATTTCACCTCATCTGACACAGCAACAAAATGTAAAGTCTGTGTATAAGTAAATGTCCACCCAAGTGCAATAGATAAAATACAACACACTGGTTCCTTTTTGTGGGGAAATAGATTGTATAAAAATGTAACATTTCATAAAGGCTTAAGCTGGGTACACACAGCAGGTTTTTCATCCACTTATCGTGCCGATCACACAATAAACAACAATTTGGTAAGATATCACATTAGTGTGAGCGCTCCGATTTTTATCATACCAAAGCACATCGTATCTTGATTTGGTTTTCTAAACTTCCTAAAAATCACGATCAATGATGGAACGATGCTGAGCAAATGTGGAAGTGTGTGCGTTCACAACTAACAGTGTAGGCAGATATATGTAAAGTGTACAGTCACTGTTTTTTAGCGATGGTTATGACAGATGAAGAGCACAGATCTGAAGCTAAATCGTGTAGGTGTGTACACATAAATCTGCATGATCATCTGGACTTTCAGTTGTTGGTAAAATCATTACAGAAATTGCATCTGCAGTAATTTTCTGTAGTGTGTTCTCAGCTTTAAGTACTAGGGCAAATTTAGCCAGGAGAGATGCTCAAAAGCAACACTGTGGGGCATATTCAATTGTTGGCGTTACTGCCTAAAGTAACGCGGCACGCACACTATTTCCGTCATTATGGTAATAGTGCACGTAAATACCGTTATTACAGTACATTTCACGCTGGATTTTAGCTTGCGGCTCAGTGAGCTGCGAGCTGAAATCCGGCTTAGTATTACCGTAATAACAGTAATACTTTTTCCGCTGCGGAAAACGCCAACAATTGAATATAAGTTGAATAACTGATTCATGTCAGTAGAAGAGTGCCCAGTGTACATGAGCGTAGTGTAAAAATAGACCATGCAGCAAATACTGTATAGTTTACAACTAGAAAAAAGAGACCGCACCAGGTGGTCCATATAATTCCTCTAGGTGTATATATCAGTCTGGCTACATAGCATTGACTATACCACCTGAGGTTAGGTGCACCCGATCATAGGTATACTAGGAAGTGGGGCACTCAAATGGACAGAAATTCTTTGATTTATATAAATAATATTCTGTTAAATACTCCTTTATTGATTCATTGTTAAAACATTCCATTAGCGAAATATAAAACTTGTATATGAATAACACCATGAATAAAGATAACTGTTAAAAAGACAAATGCTAGTTTGTCTAACCGCGACACTGCTCTGATTAGGAATCTACTTTGATAGTTTATTGTGTAACATGTATAATAAATGTTCTATTCATACCACATCCTTCTGGAAAGACTTGGTGTAACATAAAATAGTCTTTATTTTTACATCTTATTAACCAGAAACAAAGGTGGGATGAACTGATGAGGATTATAGAGGAGCTGCTGGTATTACACACTATTATGTGTTGAATATATTTCTTCTATCCACTGTGTGCCAGCTTATTTCCCTCTAAAACAGCTAGTGGTCATACCCTTGAGTTCACCTAAATAGCGGGTTAGCTATTTCCTAGATAGATTTTCTATTAGATTGTGGTGAGGTAATAGTTACTAGAACCATCCCGCTAAATATAGTGTGTATATCAGGATTGTCATTGCTAGCTATTACTATCCTTCCATCTGGCTGTCTCGCTTCTCTCCTATGAGGATTCCTAACTAAATATACTCTATATCGCTTAAATAGCCTAAAATCAATTTGACAGAGCAGCGATGTAAAAATAAAGACTATTTTATGTTACACCAAGTCTTTCCAGAAGGATGTGGTATGAATAGACCATTTATTATACATGTTACACAATAAACTATCAAAGTAGATTCCTAATCAGAGCAGTGTCGCGGTTAGACAAACTAGCATTTGTCTTTTTAACAGTTATCTTTATTCATGGTGTTATTCATATACAAGTTTTATATTTCGCTAATGGAATGTTTTAACAATGAATAAATACTGTATAGTACCTGTAATGTATTTGCTCTGTGGCAAGTCTTTTGCTGTGCTTATGTACGCTGGGAAATCTTATAAACTGTTACATTTTAGGACCTTTAGGGGGTTGGTTTTCACACCCCAATTTCTAAATACATTAAAAGGTGCTACACTGCTGTGACTGAAAGTACAGTACACAATTCAAATGCAGATGCAGATGCAATATATGTATACATGGTTAAAGAAAGATATATGTTAAGCTCTGCAATAAAAGAAACTCTATAATGTAACTTCTAGAATAAGCAAGTATCTTAGTGACCATTTTGTTCAAACTGACAGTAGGGCATGTCCTAGATCAACTTTAGATTTCATTGTAAAACTAAAGCTATCAAGTATTTGTGTGCAACTGTAAGCGCCTGCAGGGGAACAGGACAGACGCAACACAGAAGAACTTACTTTGTAAACGATGGTCACCCCCAGTCCGCCTTCGATATCCCAGCTGCGATTCGATCCCAGCAGATCAGCAGCCGCAACCCATGTCACCTTCAACCACGTCCCTCTAAAAAAGAAACAGAGATTACGGCTCTGCCTACCAGGAAAGGGCTGTCCGAGAACACGGCAATGAACAAGGACACTCTCAGTCCAAGTTCACTTGCTGCCTCCTCACTTTGCTCTCGCCAAGGCAAGGGGGACTACAGGCACTTGAGACCAGGAACAGTCCCGCCTCAAGTACCTCGCACATCTCTCGGTGAGGGCCTAACCAAAAGGGGGAATCGAGCGTGATACTCACTGGGACACTCCCACTTCTGATCCGGTTCTCCTGCACCTCCCCGACACCTGCGGATGACAAGGAACACACAGCCTCCCTCTGAGCTATCCATGAGACTAAGGAGTGCACCCACAACACTGAACTAACTACAACAGCGACCTGACCCTAACAACGCTTTAAGGGTCGGCAACGCAACTAAGTCAAACAACTATAACTCTAACTAGGTGTGGTACACTAACGGGAACTACTCACTACACGCTACGGGGAACACCAGCCGGTGTTCACGGACTATACCGGAGGGCGGTTCCTAACCCCCTCACCCAGGCCTAACCAAGGAGACTGTCTCCTTACTATGGGGTCACCCACGGACCCTAAGGACCGGCTGCACAAGGCCCGGCTGAGGCTCAATGGAACAGCCCACTAACTCGGGAGCCGACTGCCGCACGGAACAGCCGATCGAAACTGAACCGCCCGACTGCCTGCACCCAGATATCGAACACGTGTCCTTACACCCGGAACCACAAGATAACCTGCACAAAACTCGGGCTTGGGGGCACTCGACCCGTACCACGGGCCGCCCCTGGAACTGCGTTGAGCTGTGCTGCACTGCCACTGACTCACTCAGTCACCCCTCGGGATACCAGCGTGACCCCAGGGACCTAAGGGACGGAAAAACTACGTGTGTTCTTCCCTGACTATGTGTAAGCTAGTGACTACACCTGTCCCCAAAGTACGGGTTAGTACAGAACAACACAGGAAACAAGAGCCTACCTTTAATGGGGGCCTGATGTCTTGCCCCTGGAAACAATTAAGTAGCGCACCCAAAAATACAGAAACATAGCCAATACTCGCCGCACAGACAGAATAAATACAGTAATACAGTATTTTGCACGCTACTCACCAGAGCACACAGCTGCTAGCCAACCAGCCGGTTGCTACAGCACCAACAGGAGCCTCCGCTCTACTGTTCCTCCAAATGTTAGTATGCTCACCTCACACAGGACCGTGCCCTACGCTCACAAGGCTCTCACACCTCTAGTACACCATCAGGGCCTTATGCCCTACACACCATAGGCCTCTGCTCAGCTAAATACAGAGCCTTGTGCTCTGTTTATGGGCCTTAGCCCCCTCTCTAACTCAGGGCTCTGAGCCCACTAACTAGGGCCTTGTGCCCTGCTACCTAGGGGCACTAGCCCCTGCCTACTTAGGCCTTGAGGCCTCCCTATCTAACTAAGGCCCTTCACAGTAAATGGGCTATCAGCCCCCTGCCAGGCCCTATGGCCTGTCCTATGGCCTCTAGGCCACTAACTAACTAAGGGACTTGTGCCCTTGTACACCTGGGGCTCTGAGCCCCCCTGCCTAACTAACTAACAGGGCCTTGTGCCCTTTAACAACTATTGGGCTATTTGCCCCAATACCTAATAAGGGCCTAGTGCCCAACTCCTGGGCCTTATGCCCCTAATACATGTCCCCACGGGCCTTGTGCCCGACAGAACACTGAGGCTACATACCTGCTCTGCGCAGGAAACTCAGCTTGCCACGCCGTCTTCCTCTTCTTTTCTGGGTCTTCCAGACCCTCCAGCCGGCGGTGCCTCTTCTCCTCTCCGGCGCGGGTCTTCTTGCTGCTCTGGAGGCGGGGGCGCTCTCAGCCCTTACAAGGGCTCCCCGCCGACGCCTCCGCGGTGAGTGATTGTAAGTGGCAGGGTCGCTCCCAGCCCTTACAAGGGCTCCCTGCCACTTCCGGCGCTCTGTTGATTGAAGTCTGCTTCTTATCTTGATCGGCCGCTTCGGACGTCCCACGACGTCCTTCTCTCTCCGCTGCCGACTAAGTTCCGCCAAAATGGCGCCGGCGGCGACTTATGTAGTTGCCGGCACGGCGTCATCACTAGGCACCGCCGCGAGTGCTGATTGGATCACCGCAGCGCCAATCTTTCAAACGGCCGGGCGTGAGCCGCGATTGGCTCGCGTATCCGGCCGCTGATTGGCCAGCGGAGAAAGGTGAGCCCTGATTGGCTTAGCCTTCCTCCGCTGACAGGACCTGGAAGAGAGGAGACATACTCACCGCCGCTGGAGCGCTGAACGGGTAAGTCACTACTTTCTTCTGTCTTCACCCTCTTGCTGGGTACCGCCATGTGGGGACTCTTCAGCCCCTCCAGGGGCATAGCGACGGCGGGGGTCTCCTCCGGGGACATCTCCACACAACGTGAAAAAACAGTCAGTATTTAACTTATGTGTATAATAGCACATCTATTTTCACCCCTTGAGATGCTTATCCAGGAGATAATGTATTCCTTTTTTTTGCCTTACTTTCCTTAATGAAATAGACCCTATATATATCCCATCAGAATGCACACATTAAAAAATAGTATTAAGTACATTACCACCAGTTGATAATATAGGGCCTGATTCATTAAGGATCTTAAATGAAGAGAATTCTTATTTCAGTCTCCTGGACAAAACCATGTTACATTGCAAGGGGTGCAAATGAGTGTTCTGTTTTGCACATAAGTTAAACACTGACTGTTTTTTCATGTAGCACACAAATACTTCATAGCTTATTTGTACACTGAAATTTAAAGTTGATATTTGTGTGCTACATGAAAAAACAGTCAGTATTTAACTTATGTGCAAAACAGAACACTCATTTGTACCCCTTGCAATGTAACATGGTTTTGTCCAGGAGACTGAAATAAGAATCCTCTTCATTTAAGATCCTTAATGAATCAGGCCCATAGTCTTTAATGCAAAAAAAGAGGTGTTTTTTTTACATGAAATACATTTATCAGGATGTTGTTAATGTCTATTGTACATAAAATGCATTTTTACAGTTGCTTCTGATTGAAAACACATGTTCTAGCATGCATAAGTGACAGCCATCACTATCACTTAACACTTACACATGCTCAAAGCTTGAATTGGACGGATGTGCACAACCTCAGCACTCCCTTATTGTACACAGCCTACTTGCATATGCACTGTACCTCCTCTGTACCGCCCATGGAATTATAGGCTGTCGGAAGTGTTCATTGCGTTCGAAAGTCTAATTCTGAGCAGGCGCAGTGCAATTTAACGTACAATACAGCACATATCGGTATTTACGCTTCTTAAGAAATCAGAGTGTGCGGACCAACTCCCCTGGAATGTAGTATATTTTTGAAGGTTGTGGCTGGCTTCCATTTGGCCCAGCAGCCCGCCCATATTATCCATTGTTTTTTAAATCAGAGCTGCCTATCATCTGGTATCTGGATTCTACCAATACTACTTGTAGTTAAGAGGCACTAAAGGAGAAGTCCCATATTAAAAATTGTTAGAGTAGGTATCCATCTGAAGGAGGTCATCTTGACGTTTTAGATGGGCATCCAGTTTGATCAAAATGTGCAGTAAGAACATCATATTTGTTCTAGAAGTTATATTATAGAGTTTATATTTTTGTAGTTATTATATTATTATTGAGTTTAACATGGATCTGTCTTTAGACATGTATACATATGTTCTTAGTGCTTAAAGTGTGTACCTGCAATTGAAGTTTAAGATTTCTCATTGTTAGTGTACAGTAATGGGCTGTAATGCTAATATATCCATTTTACATGGCTACAGAGAGGACTCCCTTTGTCACCAGCCACCTGGCATGTGGAGGTGTTTCTTGTTAGCTTTTCTCTTGTAAGACAGTATTAACATTTATTTAGGCATATGGTGTAAAGATAACACATGCAGTCAGGTATTTATAAACGCTTTACTAAATCATTTTTAAGGATTGTTGAGTGTGTAATGTGCTCCAGGTTACCTACTTCACTGAAACGTAACAGAGTTAGGAATAGAGGGATTTGGATCATCTAGTAGTAACCATATTGCAATTCACAGAACCAAAAGACCCAGGACACACCTTGACCCATGGACTATCATCAGACCTAACCCACTTAATGACTTGCTAAGTGTAAATTTGGTGTGATGAAGCTTCACTTTCCCATTGGTTACTTGAACTCACCAATAAGGAACCAGGGCAGTGTGTTCCAATTATGAGGTCTTCCCACAGTCTCATAGCTCAGGCCTAGTCCAAGACATACCATGCTACAGCAGATATTATAGCAACAAAGGGCCCGATTCATTCAGGAAATCAAATGCCAATAGGTGTCATATTTTGCGTAAAATCACTCTGAGGGTGCCCAGAACCGGACAATACATTAGTGAATTCAAGGACATCCAAATCATACTTAAATGCAAAGGACCCTTACAACAGCCTGAGATTTCAAGATTTCAGCGGCAGAACGCGGAGGGAAATGGGCATATGCACATAGTGAAGTGCCGCAATACTGGTATCAAGCTTTGGGCATCTCTACGGTATGTGTTTTTCTGACGTATCACTTGCATCAGCTACAGGGCAGGTGTAAGTGCCAAGTGATAGTGATGACAGTCGCATATGCATGCTAGAACATGTGTTTGCAATCAGTAGCAACTGTAAAAATACATTTTATCCACAATAGACATTAATAACATCCTTATAAATGTATTTTGTGTATTTTGTGGGTGGGGAGGATGAAAAAGAAACATTTTCTTTTTTAAATGTTTTGTCTCTAATGTCTCTATTAGTAACAGGTAACATTAATTGAATCTTTTTTTTATTTCTGTGCATTCTGCTGGGACTTTATATTTCACATATGTATTGGACATATCTTGCAGTGTATAGTCAGTCAGAGCTGACCATACCTAGACATTTCTTCAGATCCGCTCCTTTTTGAATATAGATGTGCATATGTCTGAATTACGTGCAGTTTAAAAAAAAAAACACACACAATTTCCGTTACTACTGCGTGTGTTAATGAATGAAGTCCAAATGAACACATGCAGGGTAAAAAGAAAATTCCAGTCCGCCTTTAGGTGGCCCACTGGAGCAGGGACTGATGTAAAGGATTAAACTCTCTCTGGAAAGAGCTGTGTAATATGTTGGCTCTAAATAAACAAAGGATGATAATAGTAATAATGATAATAACTGTCACGAACACGCTCCCAGCTGCTGTGACTTTGGGGTGTTCGCTGTATGAGGTCACACACAATTTCAGCCCGCAGTCTCTCTCACCTATCACACAGGTTATAGACCTCGGAATCGCCCCCAAACACAGCGCTCTCACACCCACAGACACTTCAGGTTTGCCACCACCTATTGAGTACGGGCAATAGGACCCCAATATACTGCTCCACACTGGCACACAGGCTTCTAGTTCCACAAACTAGCAAGACCCACACCAGCACACACAGGGTTAACTCTTCACACCTCCATACTGTTACACAAATGTAAATGCAAGCAAACACAGCTTGTTAATCAAATGTATCAACAAATCACATACTGGCATTCCAAGGGTTAACTTGGTCGAGCAATCTGCCTCTTCTAAACAGGCTAATGGATTCGTTAGAGTATCAAGGACGCAATTTATTAAATTATAGATTTAATATACAAAAATACAAGGCATACAGATAAAAAAAATAATGAATAACAATTATTAGATTGACATAACAAGCAAAAACAGTTTAAAATAAAAAGGGTTACATTCAGAATAGCACCTACGTGAGTTGCATAATCTGTACCATGGGGAATTGGCTAGGAAGATGGACAGCTTATCAATGTAACTTGATTTCCCCAAAAAGTCTGACAACTTGCCCCTTCAAAAGACAGGTTTTTAAGCAAACTCAAATGGGATGGTCTTCATAGGGGCAGTGTTTAATGCTAATAGGGAGGCAGGGATGTCCCCTGGGTGTCACTGTAGTTGGCTCACAAATATTCCCAAAGTTTTGACCTGTGGGTAATTCTTTACAGATACTTCCCAGAGAAATAACTCCCCCTTCAATAAACCGGTCATAATCTCCCGCACATTTAAATACCAAACATGATGGAATTATGACAATGTGACATACCTTTTCCAAAGATATGTGATTTTAGCTGTTCACGGATACCACCCGTACCTGTCATTCACAACCCTGGTGTTATTTCTGCTCCTCAGTATGGAGTGACTCCCAGATTTCCCAAAATATGAACTATGAGAAATTTTTCTTTGAAGGTCATATGTCTGTATACCTGTATAGGCTTTCACATGCTGCCTACCAGGATCTCCAGCTGTGATCGGCCCCACAAAGTCTATTCAAGTGTCTAAAACTAACAGTATGAGATCTTTGAAGCTGCTAAAGATGGCATGCTTATCTCCTCACACTGGGATGTGCAAAGCCATCAAACACATTTACATCAGACACTCTCTCTCTTTAAATCTTACACTTTAAACTTATCAATGGATTAATTTGATTTAACCTATTTACACTGCAGTTATGAATTATCCCTTATAAATAACTGCAAGCTCTCTACTATGTTCCCGACAATAACAATGACAACATACTATTTAACTTCACAAGGAAGGATTTTAGAAAAAAGAAGGCCAAAATTATTCAGATAAGGGGCACTCTGATTCCAATATAATACTAATTCAATGTTAAAATTTCAGATTTTATTATTATGTGCTAAGTTATCAAAATTCTATCTCACAAATTCCAAATTTTTTTTTTTGCGAAATATCAAGCTTATGATTAATTCTAATATAGTGGTGTATATTAAAAAGACAAAAGTCACAAAGATATCAATAAAAATACATTTAAAAGAAAGTGAGGGTTTGCTTCTTTTATCCATAAAATTCTCTTTTATTTTATGTAACTCAGATTTCAATGTCTACATGAACACATTTCTGAATACAGTATTTGCAAAATCTTATTTAGTTTAAAAAGGTTTTAATCAGTGTGTGCATCCATTTCATGCAGGTTTTTTAACGGTTTGTGGTGTCATGATTTATCAGTCATTAAACTTACCATACAATTCAATCCTTCAGAGAAATAAATCAATATGACATCTAATTCCAATGTGTTTCCTTTGTGAACTCAAAGTTCATTCACTGCAAACAAATCTATCTCTTGTATCCTGCAATATCAGGTGTATACTCAAACTTCTGCCTTCTCCTCCTATTAATTTATCTGTGTGTCACATGCTATAACTTTACCCTTTGTTGTGAGTCTGCACCTTACTACATAGTATTTTGTTCACTGTTCCTATTCCTAAACTTCTTTAATTCCACAATATAGGGTAAATAATACTAGGGATGTGCACCGGCGACTTTTGAGGTCTCGTGTTTTGTGTTTTGGATCCGGATTTTCGTTATTTTTGGGGTTCGGATTTGTCTCGCAAAACACTTGACGAAAGGTCTCGGTTCGGATTTAAGGTTTTGGATTCGGATTTTTTTTGAAAAAAACATAAAAAGTTTAAAAATCAAGTTTTTGGGCTTATTTTCACTCCTACGCTATTATTAACCTCAATAACATTCAATAACAAGCATTTCCACTAATTTACAGTGTATTCTGAACACCTCACAATATAGTTATTAGTCCAAAACGTTGCAACAGGGTATCTTTCTGGACTGCGTAGAGGAGTGGGTCACCACAATATATATTAAAAACCCTGAACTTTTATGATTCGCACCAATAAATGTACCTGGACTGCGTAGAGGAGTGGGTCACCACAATATATATTAAAAACCCTGAACTTTTATGAATCGCACCAATAAATGTACCTGGACTGCGTAGAGGAGTGGGTCACCACAATATATTAAAAACCCTGAACTTTTATGAATCGCACCAATAAATGTACCTGGACTGCGTAGAGGAGTGGGTCACCACAATATATTAAAAACCCTGAACTTTTATGAATCGCACCAATAAATGTACCTGGACTGCGTAGAGGAGTGGGTCACCACAATATATTAAAAACCCTGAACTTTTATGAATCGCACCAATAAATGTACCTGGACTGCGTAGAGGAGTGGGTCACCACAATATATATTAAAAACCCTGAACTTTTATGATTCGCACCAATAAATGTACCTGGACTGCCTAGAGGAGTGGGTCACCACAATATATATAATAAGAAAACCATCAACTTGTATGATTCGCACCAATAAATGTACCTGGACTGCGTAGAGGAGTGGGTCACCACAATATATATTAAAAACCCTGAACTTTTATGAATCGCACCAATAAATGTACCTGGACTGCGTAGAGGAGTGGGTCACCACAATATATATTACAAACCCTGAACTTTTATGATTCGCACCAATAAATGTATCTGGACTGCGTAGAGGAGTGGGTCACCACAATATATATAATAAGAAAACCATCAACTTGTATGATTCGCACCAATAAATGTACCTGGACTGCGTAGAGGAGTGGGTCACCACAATATATATTAAAAACCCTGAACTTTTATGATTCGCACCAATAAATGTATCTGGACTGCGTAGAGGAGTGGGTCACCACAATATATATTAAAAACCCTGAACTTTTATGATTCGCACCAATAAATGTACCTGGACTGCGTAGAGGAGTGGGTCACCACAATATATATTAAAAACCCTGAACTTTTATGATTCGCACCAATAAATGTATCTGGACTGCGTAGAGGAGTGGGCACTGGGCACCACAATAAAATATATAAAAAACCTTCAACAGGTCTGCATTACACTACACATACGGCTGCTCCTCCATCCTCTCCATCATATACATGTTGGAGTTTTAGCGTGTGACAACCTCTTGTTTTTGATAATGTCAGTGCATTTTGAATATTTTTCAATTTGCCCCACACCACTGAATGTACTTTATCTATGATACGCATCTATCTATCTTGACTGCGTAGTGTGGTGGCCCCGGTACACAATTTGGTACCGAGGCCACAATATAATTAAAAAACCCTCCACGTGTCAGAATTCCACCAAAAAAGGGTATGGACTGCATAGTGTGGTGGCCCCGGTACACAATTTGGTACCGAGGCCACAATATAATTAAAAAATTGGGCATCAACTGTCACCGTTGTTTAATATCTGATACACCTAAATATGGACTGCACAGTGGAGTGGCCCCGGTAGTAAATTTGGTGCCGGGGCCACAATACCTCCTCCAACTTCCACGTGTAGTGTTTATAAAGACAGACAGCGTCGAAGTGTTATTAGTTGACTTTCTTAACCCTAAAATTGTCCCTGTTGCAAATATTCGTGCAATGGACAGTTACTTTTTTATTGAAAGACTCAAGCTTTCAAGTGTAGTGTTTATAAAATATAAACAACAATACAGTAGTTTTAGAGCACGTCAATGCCTCTTGTTTTAAATTATGACAGGGCATTTTACTTTTGGTTTAATTTCTTGAATTTTTTTAAATTTGGTTTTACTTTTGAACATGGCAAACGACTGTTGATTGGTCATATAATGCAAAAAAAAAAGGTCCAAGATGGAATTGTCCTTGGGCCCTCACACCCACCCTTATGTTGTTGAAATAGGACATGCACACTTTAACAAACCAATCATTTCAGCGACAGGGCCTACCAAACAACTTTGGCTGAAATGATTGGTTTGTTTGGGCCCCCACACCAAAAAAGCTATTCATCTCTCCCTGTACAGACTAAACAGGCTCTACGGAGGCAAGATGTCGTCCTCATCCTCAACCTCTGATTCCTCTCCCCCTACAGTGTGTACTTCCTCCTCATCACACATTATCAATTCGTCCCCGCTGGACTCCACAACCACAGGTCCCTCTGTAGTATCTGGAGGGCAGTGCTGTACTTCATTGAGGAATTGATTATTCATTTTTATAAACATCATTTTTTCAACGTTCTGAGGAAGCAACCTCCTTCGCCGCTCACTGACCAGGTTCCCCGCTGCACTAAAAACTCTTTCCGAGTACACACTGGAGGGGGGACAACTCAGGTAAAATAGAGCCAGTTTGCACAGGGGCTTCCAAACTGCCTTTTTTTCCTGCCAGTAACAATATGGACTGTCTGACATGTCTACTTGGATGGTGTCAGCAAAGTAATCATCCACAATTTTTTCTATTGTGACAGCATCCAATGCAGCGAGAGTAGACATGTCTGCAATGGTTGGCAGGTCCTTCAGTCCGGACCAGATGTTATCAGCATCCCCGCCAGTGCCTCTTTTGGGAAAACTGAGCTTTTTTCTCGCAGCCATAGATGTGGAAGAAAATGAGGGTGGAGCTGTTGGCATGTCACGGTCCTCTTCAGAGGACAATCTCCTGACCAGCAGGTCTTTGCACCGCTGTAGACTTGTGTCCGCCGGAAACAGAGACACAACATACGCTTTAAACCGAGGATCGAGCACGGTGGCCAGAATGTATTCCTCTGACTTTAAAAGAGTGACCACCCTCGGATCCTGGCAAAGCGTACGAAGGGCTACATCCACAAGAGCTACATGCTTGGTGTAATCGCAATGGCTTACCAGCTCCTCCCTCACTTTCTCCAGCTGCTTCTGCAACAGCCTGATCAGGGGAATGACCTGACTCAAGCTGGCAGTGTCGGAACTGACTTCTCGTGTGGCAAGTTCAAATGGCTGCAGAACCTTGCACAACACGGAAATCAGTCTCCACTGCGCTTGACTGAGGCGCATCCCCACTCCTTTGCCTATGTCGTAGGTGGCTGTGTAGGCCTGAATGGCCTTTTGCTGCTCCTCCATCCTCTGCAGCATATAGAGGGTGGAGTTCCAGCGCGTCACAACCTCTTGTTTGAGGTGATGGCAGGGCAGGTTCATGCTTTTTTGATGTGCCTCTAGCCTGCGGTAGGCACTGGCTGAATGCCGAAAGTGTCCAGCAATTTTGCGCGCCACCGCAAGCATCTCCTGCACACCCCTGTCACTCTTGAGGTAATGCTGCACCACCAAATTAATGGTGTGGGCAAAACATGGGACGTGCTGGAAATTGCCCATATTTAATGCCCGCACAATGTTACTGGCATTGTCTGACACCACAAATCCCCATGAGAGTCTAAGTGGGGTAAGCCACTGGGAGATAATTTCCCTCATTTTCTCTAATATGTTGTCAGCGTTGTGCCTCTTATTAAAGCCTGTAATACACAATGTTGCCTGCCTTTGCACGAGCCGCCATTTTGTAGATGCTGCTACTGATGCAGCTGTTGCTGTTGCTGCGGAAGGGGATGCATCTACCCAGTGGGCTGTCACAGTCATATAGTCCTTCGTTTGCCCAGAACCACTTGTCCACATGTCCGTGGTTAAGTGGACAGTGGGTACAACTGCATTTTTTAGAGCACTGAGGACACTTGATCGTACTTCTCTGTACATTTTTGGTATCGCCTGCCTAGTGAAGTGGAATCTCGACGGGATTTGGTACCGGGGACACAATACCTCCATCAACCCTCTAAATCCCACTCCACTGATGGCGGACACCGGGCGCACGTCTAACACCAACATTGCAGTTACAGCCGCAGTTATACGCTTTGCAATAGGGTGACTACTATCGTATTTTGTGGTCATGGCAAACGACTGTTGGACGGTCAATTGTTTTGTGAAAGACTTAGCGGTCTTACGACTTCCCCTCTGGGAAGATGACCGACTAACAGCAGCAACAGCAGCAGTGGCAGTAGTAGGCGTACCGCTGCAGGATTCCTCGGATGAATCCCGTATTGAGGAGGACTCAGTCTGGCTGCTGACTTGGGCTGCAGGACTGAATCTGATGGAGATTGTGGAGGAAGTTGACGAGGAGGGTGTTGCTGGTGTGTATCCAACTGGACCACGGGATTTAGGTGTCCCTGTACCGATGAGGGTCCTAGCCCCAGTTCCTGAACTAACCACTGAACTATGAAGGTTATTCAGGTGACGTATAAGGGAGGATGTTCCTAGGTGGGCAAGATCCTTACCCCTGCTTATTTGAGCTTTACATAAGCTACATATGGCCATACATTGGTTGTCTGGATTTGGATAAAAATAACTCCAGACCGAAGAGATGCATTTTTTGGTCTTCTGACCAGGCATGACGATGGGCTTTTTCATCCCATGGACATCAGCTGTTTCCCCTCCTGGTGCCTCATTTACAATAACCACATCACCATCCTCATCATCAAGTTCCTCCACAGCGCCAGCTACATCATCAATAGCCTCCTCCCGAGCCACCTCTTCCCGTACAGTGATGGGAAGGTCAGGCTTGACAACCACCAACATCCTTGGACTCACCTTGTGGATTTGTGATAATTTCTCTTTAGAAGGCAGAGTTGTTTGCTGTTTTGTTGCTGACAGCATAACTCTCTTCAATTTTTTGTAGGGGGGGGGAGGAGGAGGAGGGCTAAGATCCGTGGGTGAAGCTGAACCACTAGTCATGAACACGGGCCAGGGCCTAAGCCGTTCCTTCACTTCCTTGCCACTCCGTGTCGTAAATGGCATATTGGCAACTTTACGTTTCTCCTCAGATGATTTTAAGTTTCTCTTTTTGCTACTTTTTCTTAACTTGGGCTTTTTGGATTTTACATGCCCGGTACTACGAGATTGGGCATCGGGCTTGGAAGACGACGTTGATGGCATTTCATCGTCTATGTCATGACTAGTGGCAGCAGCTTCAGCATTAGGAGGAAGTGGGTCTTGATCTTTCCCTACTTTATCCTCCAAATTTTCGGTCTCCATTATATGTAGCACAAGATACTGCAGAATGTGTGAACTTGGTAATATTGCAGTACCAATGGACTTATACTGCTGGATTGGTTTTGCAAATTTGGTTATAATTATTATATATTTTTTATTTTTTTTAATTTTTAATTTTTTTTTACTTTTTTTTTATTTTTTAAAAACTTGGGAATAATGGGGAAATAACTATGCCCTTAGAAGCACAGAGCACAGGACACAGCACCACTGGACTGAACAGGACACGGCACAGGACCCAGCAGCACTACGGAACTCAGCAGGACAGAGCACAGGACACAGCACCACTGGACTGATACTGCAGAATGTGTGAACTTTGTAATATTGCAGTACCAATGGACTTATACTGCTGGATTGGTTTTGCAAATTTGGTTATAATTATATATTTTTTTTTTAATTTTTAATTGTAATTTTTTTTTTACTTTTTTTTTATTTTTTAAAAACTTGGGAATAATGGGGAAATAACTATGCCCTTAGAAGCACAGAGCACAGGACACAGCACCACTGGACTGAACAGGACACGGCACAGGACCCAGCAGCACTACGGAACTCAGCAGGACAGAGCACAGGACACAGCACCACTGGACTGATACTGCAGAATGTGTGAACTTTGTAATATTGCAGTACCAATGGACTTATACTGCTGGATTGGTTTTGCAAATTTGGTTATAATTATATATATTTTTTTTAATTTTTAATTGTAATTTTTTTTTAACTTTTTTTTTTATTTTTTAAAAACTTGGGAATAATGGGGAAATAACTATGCCCTTAGAAGCACAGAGCACAGGACACAGCACCACTGGACTGAACAGGACACGGCACAGGACCCAGCAGCACTACGGAACTCAGCAGGACAGAGCACAGGACACAGCACCACTAGACTGATACTGCAGAATGTGTAAACTTTGTAATATTGCAGTACCACTGGACTTTTACTGCTGAATGTGTGAACTTGGTAATATTGCAGTACCAATGGGCTTATACTGCAGGATTGGTTGTGCAAATTTTGTGGTAATTAAAAAAAATTAAATTAGTTTTTGGTATTTTTTTAAATAACTTTTTTTTATTTTTTTAAACACAGGGGAATATTGGGGAAATAACTATGCCCTTAGAAGCACAGAGCACAGGACACAGCACCACTGGACTGAACAGGACACGGCACAGGACCCAGCAGCACTACGGAACTCAGCAGGACAGAGCACAGGACACAGCACCACTGGACTGATACTGCAGAATGTGTAAACTTTGTAATATTGCAGTACCACTGGACTTTTACTGCTGAATGTGTGAACTTGGTAATATTGCAGTACCAATGGGCTTATACTGCAGGATTGGTTGTGCAAATTTTGTGGTAATTAAAAAAAATTAAATTAGTTTTTGGTATTTTTTTAAATAACTTTTTTTTATTTTTTTAAAAACAGGGGAATATTGGGGAAATAACTATGCCCTTAGAAGCACAGAGCACAGGACACAGCACCACTGGACTGATCAGGACACAGCACAGGACCCAGCAGCACCACTGACCTCAGAAGGACAGAGCACAGCACACAGCACCACTGGACTGATACTGCAGAACACAGCACAGCACAGCACAGCACAGAACTAAACAGCACAGCACAGAACTAAACAGCACAGCACGAGATCTACCAGGACAGAGGACCACCTAACACACCCTCCCTCTACCCTGATCAATGCCCGAGTGAAGATGGCGGCGACTAGCGGGGAATTTATAGGATCCGAGTATCGCGAGATCCGACAACGGGATTATGAGTCAGAGCCTCAGTTTCAGATTTGAATTTGGCGCCAATACCCGGATCTGTCTCGGATCCGACTCGGATCGGCAACGTTCGGGTGGGCTCGGATTTCATAAATCCGAGTGCGCTCATCCCTAAATAATACTAGCTTGTAATAATTATAGGAGTGCACTTCTGATTACCATATTTCCCAGGCACAATAAATACTGAATTTAAGAAAAGATCTCAATCAGTATGTGTTGCCATGAATTATCAGCATACTTTCCCACTCTCCTGGAATGTCCGGGAGACTCCTGAATTGCGGGTAGGTCTCCCGGACTCCCGGGAGAGCAAGCCATTCTCCCACATCCTACCCACTTCCAAGTGAAGTGGGCAGGATGGGAGGCTCCATGACACAATTTGCTGTGAATCGCGTCATTTTAGGCCACCCCCACTGCAAAATTGCATTTTCGTGTCATTTAGTAGCAGGGGGAAAATTACGCGATTCACCATGCCCTACACTTCTCCGTCCTCATACTTCACATGAAAAAAGTTGATAAGTATGATTATCAGGCGTGTCACACTAACTTCTAAAGAATATACTTTTCACATTCATATTAATTTCTCAGTGTGTTCCATAATCTATTTGACAAATAGTAAACTATTGTAAAGCAATATGTAAAGCATGTATGTAAGTGTGTATGTTACAAGAAGGTTGCCTTTATATATATGTCAACCTATACTAGTATTTCTTGTATTATTTGTGGTTATTATCGAGATTAAGTCTCTATATTTATATCTTCACTTATATGTCCTCATATTAGTGCACTGATTTTATTTTATTCATATTGTCATTTATTGTTGTCTCATATGGCATAAATATATATATATTTTTAACCCCTATTATTATTATTATTATTAATATTTATTTATAAGGCGCTACAAGGCATCCGCAGCGCCGTACAGAGACAAACAAAATCACAATACAATGGGAGACAGCACAGTACAGTAAACACAGCAACTCAGTACGCTCAATGCACAGCTAGAGAGGGCGGGGAAAGGGGAGGGAGGATCCGAAAACGACGGGGCCCAAGAAGGGGGGCGCGGAAGACAGGGAGACCCCCAGGGGGGAGGAGGGAGCGAAAGTGGACGTGGGGTGGAGGACCTTTCAGGAGGAGGGCTAAGTAGCTGGAGAGCAGAGTTAGAAGTGGTGGAAACAGGAGGAGAGATGGCCCTGCTCAGAGGAGCGTACAATCTAAGGGGAGGGGTGGACAGACAGAGAGACGCAGGGGAGAGAGGGAGAGTAGGGGGACAGAGGCAGAAGATAAGGTAGGAAGTTAAGTGGGAGACAGAAAGGCTTTAAGAAAAAGGTGGGTTTTTAGGGCCCGTTTGAAGCTGGACAGATTAGGGGAAGTTCTGATGGAGGGAGGGAGCTTGTTCCAGTGGAGGGGGGCAGCGCGGGCGAAGTCTTGGATACGCGCGTGGGAGGAGGTTATAAGGGGGGAAGAGAGGCGACGGTCAGAGGCAGAACGGAGAGGGCGGGATGGAGCATGAATAGAGAGGAGGGTGGAAATGTAGGGCGCAGTGGAGTTGGCGAGGGCCTTGTAGGTGAGTGTGAGGAGCTTAAAGAGGATTCTGAAGGGGAATGGGAGCCAGTGAAGGGCTAGGTAGAGGGGGGAGACAAAAGAGGAGCGGCGAGAGAGGAAAATAAGCCTAGCTGCAGCGTTAAGGACGGATCGAAGGGGATCGAGATGAGAGTGGGGGAGGCCAGTGAGGAGGAGGTTGATCCCCTACTATCTGCACTTTATTTATCTAGCTTTGCGCCAGGATTTATATTGTTATTTCTATTAGAGGGAGGGACACCCCCTTCTTTTCCTGAGCTGCATACTAGACATTTGTTTCCCAGCAGCGCAAATTGGTGTTTTTTACACAACCCCTAAGCAAGCAAAATTCCAGAGTGTCACAAATAAATGTTAAAAAAGCATGTCTCAACCGGTGTTGCTTATATTATTATTATTATTATTATTGTTATGGCATATTACTTATTACTGTTAGAATGCATAAGGACAAAGGATTTGGTAGACAAACAGTATTGTGCAGCGTCTAGTTTATTAATCCTATCATATTCTTTTATGAATAGTTAGTACATCCCATAATATAAAGTGTATTATTATTGTCTCCATCATTGTTATGTAATCTTCAAGCACTATTAGAGATCTGTGAAAGGAAAGACAGGACACTTCACCCACATCAGTCCAAGGGACTGTCTGTAATTACATAAATAAATTAGTCAACTGACATAAAACAAATTAATGTGAAATTGAACCACAAATAAATAAATATTTAATCAAAAGTGCTTTAAGGATTTCAAGCATAAACTTAATAAGAGGCCATTTTATACAGACATTGGTGGTGTGGTAATAGTTATTGTACTGTAATCAAATAAATACTTTATTCTTATTAACAAAACATAGGATTGAAGCAGTTATCAAAAGTTCCAGTTCAAATGTAAAAATGCATAGCTTGGTAATTCGGAAAACAGCAGAAAAAGAAACAGAACTAAATAAATGTGTGTCACTGGAGGAAAAAGTTAATGGGAATACCACAATACTCTGAATACAAATGAAATACCTAGCAGTAATAATAATAATATCTGAGAGAACTCAAAAAAGATGCTCATTTCAAGAAAGGTGGCTTTCAAATTTTAGCTGGCTCATATATTATAATGAAAAGTAAAAGGCATTTCGTAAAATTTGCCAAGACATAAAATTTGCTACTAAAGCCGAGTATTCTTTTGTGTAAGGCCAGTGATTGTATGCCTGGCGAATCACACACACACACACACACACACACACACACACACACACACACACACACACACACACACATAAACAAAAAATAAATTTGCACCCTCCTCTTTTATAAATGAATTGGTCATTCAATAATGCGTTTTCTTAATACAAATCATATAATAAACTTTAACAAAGATATGAATACAACCTCCTTCATCACACTGTACCCCCTTTAACATCACACTGTGCCCCCTCCATCATCCCACTGTGCCCCCTTATGACATCACACTGTGCCCCCTCCATCATCACACTGCTCCCATTTATGATCCCACTGTGCCCCTTCATCATCACACTGTGCCTCCTTATCACACTCATCACACTATGCCCTCCATCAAAACAATGTACCATGGTGCCATCTTTATCACACTGCCCATTCACCATCACACTGTGCCCCTTCATCATCTGTCCCCCCGTCCTCATCACTGTGCCCTCTCCTCATCACCATGTGCCACCTCCTCATCACTGTGCCCCCTCCTCATCATTGTATCCTCTCCTCATCACTGTGCCTTCTTCTCATCGCTGATCCCCCTCCTCATCTCTGTGCCCTTTCCTCAACATACTGTGCTTTCTCCTCATCACACTGTGCCCTTTTTCATCACTGTGCCCCCTCCTCATCACACTGTGTCCTCTTCTCATCCCACTGTGCCCCTCCTTCACTGTGCCCCCTCCTCATCACACTCTCCAATTCATCATCACTTCGCCCCCCTCCTCCATCACATTGTGCGCCCTCCATTGCTGTCAATTCCGTTCTTAACTTACCTTTCTATGACCTTCTTTTCTTCTCTTCCTCTTCTTCTTTTCTTCTGTCTTCTTCTCTTGTAATGCCCCCTTATGACATCACACTGTGCCCCCTCCTCATGACTGTTGTTACGAGCCGCGGCGGTGCCCAGCCGCCGCGACTCACTCACCTGCGTCCGGGCGTCGCTATGGCGACCGGGACGTCACTTCCGGCCCTGACCCGGCCGTTGCCGGGGCAACGAGAAGACGCTTCAGCGCTGCGTCCCGGCAATGAGAGGAAGCCGGGCGCAGCGCTCACCATATGTTCTAGCCTGTGGGCTAATTAATGCAGCCTATTAATTATGCTGGGGGCTGTGTCTAATTCAGAGCTAGGGTCTGATTGGTGGCCACTGGTATTTAAGGCAATGAGGTCTGCTGCCTCATTGCCGGTTATAGCTCCTGTGTTCCAGTCTGCTAACCTGCTAGTTCCTGTCCTGTATCCTGATATCTCTATTTGACTCCCCGTGTATGACCCTTGGCTTTGATTTGGACCTTGCTCGTGTTTCCTGTGACCCTGATCTTTGGCATGTTTACCCGTTCTGCTATTTGCCTGTGACCCCTGACCTCAGCTTGTTCATCGATACTGTTGTCTGCTGCCGGCCCTTGACCTCAGCGTGGACCTGACTCCTCTTGCCTGGCTTCTCCCCAGCTGGTACGCACTTCACGACCCTCTGTCAGTCTGCGGCCCAGTCTGTCCCCACCATCAGGGGCTCCAGTGAACACCTGACTGGCAGAGTAGATTCCGGGTTGTGTTGTGCCGGCTGGAGGGGTTCCTAACATTATAACCGGCCCACTCATGGAGACGAGGTTGGAATGGATGCAAGTGGATCCTCACCGTCTCCGGCACAAGCCCTAGCAGCCCATGTTGAGTCCTTATATCAGATGATCCAGGGATTGGCTGAGCGTCTGTCTGTTCAAGAAGAAGCCGCAAAAGTGTCACAACCCACTCCAAGTTCCATCTGTGAACCTAAGATGAACTTGCCGGATCGCTTCTCTGGAAATAGGTCCCTGTTTCGGAATTTCAGGGAGAGCTGCAAGCTCTATTTCCGATTGAGACCCCGCTCCTTCGGGTCAGAGCATCAAAGAGTCGGGATTATCATTTCCCTTCTACAGGATGACCCCCAGTCCTGGGCGTTTTCCTTGCCGCAGGCCAGTCCTGCCATGCAGTCAGTAGACGCTTTCTTCGAGGCGTTGGGTCTACTATATGACAACCCGGACCGTACTGCCTCCGCTGAAACTCATCTACGGGCCTTGAAACAAGGCCGGCGCTCGGCAGAGGAATACTGCGCTGAATTCCGTAGATGGTCACCTGATAGTGGATGGAATGATCCTGCCTTGCGGAGTCAGTTCCGTCTTGGCCTGTCGGAACAGGTCAAAGACTCTTTGGCGCAGTACCCATCTCCTACCTCTCTGGAGGATCTGATGCACCTCTCCATTAAAATCGACAGGAGATTTAAAGAGCGGAAAATCGAAAAGGAGACATCATCACCTCTATCCGGCTTCATTCCTGTTCCCATGGATAGTGAGGAACCCATGCAATTGGGGGCGTATCGTCTCTCCCCTGAGGAAAGAGACAAGAGAAGATCACAGGGCCTATGTCTCTATTGCGGCACAAAAGGCCACTTCTCCCGTTCCTGCCCGAATAAGCCGGGAAATGAGCATGCCTAGGGAACAAGGGGAAAGTTCACCTAGGTCTGCAGATTGTCTCCCCGAAAAACGCCGTATTGATCCCTGCACAGCTCATGTTTAGTGCTCGTTCAATGGACCTGTCCGCCTTCGTTGATAGTGGAGCTGCAGGCAACTTCCTGGACATCGGGTTCGCCCGCGCTGCTAAAATTCCGATGGTAAAACTCAAGTCCGCTATTACTGTCTGTGGATTAGATGGAGGTCCGTTACCTGGTGGCAAGATTTCCTGGGAGACCTCACCACTACAATTAAAAATCGGAGCTCTCCATTCAGAGTCAATAACCTTCCTTCTTATCGATTGTTCATCAGTTCCCTTGATCTTGGGCCACCCATGGCTTTCCCGTCATAACCCTGTCATGGACTGGGTAAAAGGAGAAATTGTCCAGTGGAGCTCTTACTGTACACAGTTCTGCTTGTCACTGCCCCTGCGGGTGATTCAGTCTATTCCGGAGCAGCTTCCCTCACAATATCATGAGTTCTGGGATGTGTTCTCCAAGAAAGCTGCTGACACCTTACCACCTCACCGTGACTTTGACTGTGCCATCGAGCTTATTCCTGGTTCCAAGTTGCCTAAGGGTCGCCTGTACTCTCTCTCTGGTCCGGAGACCAAGTCCATGCAGGAATACATTGAAGAAAATCTGGAGAAGGGCTTCATCAGGCCATCTAAATCTCCCGTAGGAGCAGGATGCTTCTTTGTATCCAAAAAGGACGGAGGACTAAGACCCTGTATTGATTACCGGGGATTGAATCTTATTACAATCAAGAATACCTATCCCCTTCCGCTCATCTCCGTATTATTTGATCAGCTGAGAGGTGCTACTATCTTCTCAAAAATCGATCTTCGTAGAGCGTATAACCTCATCCGTATCAAGGAGGGAGACGAGTGGAAGACGGCATTCAATACGCACTCTGGCCATTATGAATACTTGGTTATGCCGTTCGGTCTTAGCAATGCACCTGCAGTATTCCAGGACTTAATCAATGAGGTTCTTCGGGACTTTCTTGGTAGTTTCGTGGTCGTCTATTTAGATGATATCCTCATCTATTCCAGATCTCTGTCTGTACATCAGAATCACGTTAAACAAGTTCTACGAAGACTGCGAGAGAACCACCTTTACGCCAAACTAGAAAAGTGTGAGTTCGAGGTGCAGAAAGTATCCTTTTTAGGTTACATAATCTCTTCTGAGGGATTCTCCATGGATCCAACTAAGGTTCAGGCTATTCTAGATTGGGTGCAACCAAACAACCTTAAGGCGGTGCAGAGGTTTCTGGGCTTCTCCAATTATTATAGAAGATTCATTCCAGGTTTTGCAGACATCGTGGCTCCCATTGTCGCCCTAACCCGTAAAGGAATGGATCCAACTAATTGGTCGCCTCAAGCAGTAGCCTCATTCGAAAGCCTGAAAAAAGCCTTTGTCTCCGCTCAGGTCCTTAGGCACCCGGATCCAGCTAAATCATTTGTTCTTGAGGTCGACGCCTCTGACGTCGGTGCTGGGGCTATACTATCACAGAAGGACCCTCATACTAATCGTCTACACCCGTGTGCCTATTTCTCCCGCCAGTTCTCTTCAGCAGAAGCCAACTATGATGTCGGGAATAGGGAACTGTTGGCAATCAAATGGGCCTTCGAGGAGTGGCGACATTGGCTGGAGGGTGCTCCACATCAGATCTCTGTCATTACCGACCACAAGAACTTGCAATATATACAATCGGCCAAACGTCTAAATCCCAGACAGGCCCGTTGGTCATTATTCTTTACCCGGTTCAATTTCCTGATCACCTATCGACCGGGTTCCAAAAATGTCCGGGCAGATGCTCTGTCCAGAAGTTTCTTGGCACACCACGTTCCAGTTTCAAACCCAGAGCCTATTATTCCTCCTTCCATAATCCATGTTGGATTAACCCAAGATCTGAGTATCACACTTCAGAGATTCCAGAAATTAGCCCCTGATACTACTCCGGAACAACGTCTTTTTGTTCCAGTCCATCTAAGGAAGGCGGTTCTTGCAGAGGCGCATAATAGTAGGTCTGCTGGACACCCTGGAGTTTATAAGACGCTGGAGATCCTTTCCCGTACGGTCTGGTGGCCATCCTTGTCCGCTGACGTCAGGAGTCATGTCCTCTCGTGTGAAATTTGTGCCAGGAACAAAGTCCCCAGGACTCGCCCGGTGGGTCAATTGCTTCCATGGATTTTATTGTTGATTTGCCACCTTCTGCAGGACATAATACTATTTGGGTTGTGGTGGACCGTTTCAGTAAAATGGCACATTTCATCCCATTAACCAGGCTTCCTACAGCTCGAGATCTGGCCATTCTCTTCATACAACATGTTTTCCGGCTCCATGGACTTCCTTCCGATATTGTTTCTGATCGTGGTTCACAATTCATAGCACAATTCTGGAAATCCTTCTGCACCCTCCTCGGAATCCGGATCAGTCTGTCATCTGCATACCACCCTCAGTCTAACGGGCAAACTGAAAGGGTTAACCAAGCACTTGAACAGTTCCCTCGATGTTATTCCTCAGAATTCCATGACAACTGGTCATCTTTGCTGCCTTGGGCAGAGTTTGCCTACAATAACTCATCTCACTCATCTACTCAAACTTCCCCGTTCTACTGTAACTTCGGTTTCCATCCCAGGTCTAATTCTCTGTACTCTCTCAAATCTGCTGGTATTCCAGAGATTCATTCCACAGCTGCTGATCTGAAAGTAATTTGGGGGAAAGTTCTGTCCTCCTTGAAAAAATCCTCATTGTCGGCCAAAAAATTTTCGGATCGCCACCGTACCACCTGCCCATTCAAAGTGGGCCAGAAAGTATGGCTATCAACTAGAAATCTTAGGCTCAGACAGCCTTGTAAAAAACTAGGGCCTAAATTTATTGGGCCGTTCATGATTACCAAACAGATCAATCCGGTAGCTTTTAGATTGAAGATTTCTAGTTCACTAAAAATTCCGAACACATTTCATTGTTCATTGTTGAAGCCGGTATTGTATCCTAGCCAATCCTCAACTGTGCCTGGGGGAAGTTCGAGTAAGCCACTAAGATATGTGGTTCAAAGGATTTTAGATTCCAAAAAAGTGCAAGGACAGGTGCACTTCCTGGTGCAGTGGAGGAACCGCGGGTTAGAAGAGCGATCTTGGGTTCCGCGAAGACAACTCCATGCCCCTAAACAATTGAAGGAATTCTTCAGGAGGTTCCCAAGAAAACCTGGATGTCGGGGTCCCTCGACCCCTCCTCAAGGGGGGGGTACTGTTACGAGCCGCGGCGGTGCCCAGCCGCCGCGACTCACTCACCTGCGTCCCGGCCGTCGCTATGGCGACCGGGACGTCACTTCCGGCCCTGACCCGGCCGTTGCCGGGGCAACGAGAAGACGCTTCAGCGCTGCGTCCCGGCAATGAGAGGAAGCCGGGCTCACCATATGTTCTAGCCTGTGGGCTAATTAATGCAGCCTATTAATTATGCTGGGGGCTGTGTCTAATTCAGAGCTAGGCTCTGATTGGTGGCTACTGGTATTTAAGGCAATGAGGTCTGCTGCCTCATTGCCGGTTATAGCTCCTGTGTTCCAGTCTGCTAACCTGCTAGTTCCTGTCCTGTATCCTGATATCTCTATTTGACTCCCCGTGTATGACCCTTGGCTTTGATTTGGACCTTGCTCGTGTTTCCTGTGACCCTGATCTTTGGCCTGTTTACCCGTTCTGCTATTTGCCTGTGACCCCTGACCTCAGCTTGTTCATCGATACTGTTGTCTGCTGCCGGCCCTTGACCTCTGCGTGGACCTGACTCCTCTTGCCTGGCTTCTCCCCAGCTGGTACGCACTTCACGACCCTCTGTCAGTCTGCGGCCCAGTCTGTCCCCACCATCAGGGGCTCCAGTGAACACCTGACTGGCAGAGTAGATTCCGGGTTGTGTTGTGCCGGCTGGAGGGGTTCCTAACAACTGTGCCCCCTCCTCATCACACTCGGCCCCCTCCTCATCATTGTGTCCTCTCCTCATCACTGTGCCCTCTTCTCATCGCTGATCCCCCTCCTCATCTCTGTGCCCTTTCCTCATCATACTGTGCCTTCTCCTCATCACACTGTGCCCTTTTTTCATCACTGTGCCCCCTCCTCATCACATTGTGCCCTCTTCTCATCCCACTGTGCCCCTCCTTCACTGTGCCCCCTCCTCATCACACTTTCCCATTCATCATCACTTCGCCCCCCTCCTCCATCACATTGTGCGCCCTCCATTGCTGTCAATTACGTTCTTTACTTATCTTTCTATGGCCTTTTATTCTTCTCTTCCTCTTCTTCTTTTCTTCTGTCTTCTTCTCTTGAGTCTTTTCTTCTTCTCTTCTGCTTCTGTCAATGTCCGCTCCTCACAGAGTTGAGATTGATGATTTCTTGCTGACACTGTCAGTGAGAAGAGAGACAGGAGCAAAAAAAAGGAGGGAGACACCGGCGAGTTTTATATTTCTGCTTTGACAGGTGGAGGGGAGCGCCTCTCAGGCTTGGTGACCCCCCAATTACTGGATTTTTTCAAGATGTCCTCAGTCTGGTCCACTAATACCACAGTGTGACCTGGCTGGCATAATTCGTCAGAAAGAAAGTACAGATATTCTAAATATTACAGATATTCAAATATGTGATTGAATATCAAGATCCTTCAACTATCATGGTTTATGAAACAGCAGACCTAAGGGCCTGTCTCAGGGGCAGACCTAGACTTTATATTTAGGGAAGGGGGCCATTTAGCATAGTCACGCCCCCTTCAGTCTGATTGGCTAGTCCCAGCTGACCAAATCCCCTGGTAGTGATCGGCCATGCCCCTGACTCAATTTCGGACTCAACCTCCACGCAACTTGTCTGTAAAAAAAAAAAGGAATACGGAACTGGAGTGTAGTTCCGACTATTCAATTGCAAGCAGATCTCAATGTATTGTATTGTATTGTAAAGTAATGTATTTGAATCTGGGTCTTAGTAAATGTTACTTGTCTTAAGTAGACAGACAGAACAGAGTGCAGGATATGCACATGCGTATGTGCAATATAAAGGCACATCAGAACTAGAGATGTTCTCTCACCCTCGTGTTCTGGTTTCGGTTTTGGTTTTGGATCTGGATTAACTTCGTGTTTTGGTTTTGGTTTTGGCAAAACCACCCTTGTGTGTTTTGGTTTTGGTTCCCTATTATTTTGCTAAAATCACATATTTTTGCTTCGAATCAGCCCCAATTCCCCAAAAAATTTAATATAGTTAGGTACCTTTGACGTAAAGTGCAGATAACAGAGACTTTGTGCAATACTGATGAAACAGCAGCAAAGGGGAAGGTAATATATATACACGTCAATTTAGACATCCATGCTATATATATATATATATATATATATATATATATATATATATATATATATATATATATATATATATACTTTAGGGGCCCCTTTAACTTAACGTTCAATCGCCTACGTCCGACCTCCTTCACGGAGGAGGGGACCAGGGAGGGAGCCGGATCGTGACCACAAAAGGTAAGTTGTTGTTTTTTTTTTAGTTTTTTAGTTTTTTTTCTACAGGATATTTTTTTTCCATTGCCTTGGGCCCCCTTTCCCCCTGGGCCCCCAGGTACCTGCCCATTGTGCCCAGTCGGAAAGATGGCCCTGGTTAATCGGGTGGGGGGGATCATCGGGGGGACCCTGCCTGCTTGATTGTACAGAGCCCCACGATTTTTGACGGCGGCCCTGTTTATGATTGCAGAGAATTGGCAACAAAATAATTTCACAACTTGAATGCTGCTGCTTATTAAGCTTTCCTTGATTTCTTCCAATGAACTGTTCATATGACCCTCATTAATATATGTATGAATAGGAAAATAAAGTGAAAATCTGGCGTTTTATTTCATAATGTTAGGAACCCCTCCAGCCGGCACGACACAACCCGGAGTCTACTCTGCCAATCAGGTGTTCACTGGAGCCCCTGATGGTGGGGACAGACTGGGCTGCAGACTGACAGAGGGCCGTGAAGTGCGTACCGGCTGGGGAGAACCCAGGTAAGCGGAGTGGATTCCAAGCAGAGGTCAAGGGCTGGCAGCAGATAGCAGATCCGATAAACAAGCCGGGGTCAGGGGTCACGAGCAGACAGGATGGTCGGTATACAAGCCAGAGGTCAGGGTCACGAGAAACACAGGCAGGGTCCAAATCCAGGCAAGGGGTCATACACGGGTAGTCAATAGAATTCCCAAGACACAGAAACAAGGCACAGAGCAGGTCAGCAGACTGGAACAGAAGCTATAACCGGCAGTGAGGCTGCAGACCTCACTGCCTTAAATACATGGTTAGACCATTCAGAGCCTAGCTCTGTAACCACACACAGGGCCCTGTTAATAAATTAAATCAACCGCTAAATAGCATCCAGGCTATTAGATAACCTTGCGCATGCGCCCAGCTGTCCCCTGTGGCCGGGACGCAGCGCTACACTGTGAGGCGTCCGGCCGTTGTCTTGACAACGGTCGGCGTTGAGAGGGAAGTGACGTCCCGGTCGTCATGGTGACGGCCGGGACGCTGGGGCAGACAGGAAGCGAGCCGCGGCGGCTGTGAGTACCGCCGCGGCTCGTGACACATGCATCATATTTA
Source organism: Mixophyes fleayi (assembly GCF_038048845.1). NCBI lineage: Eukaryota > Metazoa > Chordata > Amphibia > Anura > Limnodynastidae > Mixophyes > Mixophyes fleayi. The sequence goes on along the minus strand of NC_134405.1, from coordinate 235,914,768 downwards.
TGAACGTTTTAACACTATTCTGTTTGCTAGACCCATCTTGCTCTGATATTCCACTGCACCACTAAGATTTAAATGAGCCCGTTTTGAATTATGTTCCGTTATTGGGAATAAATACTAAAAATGTGCACTTTACTTTTGTGTTTGATCAGAAAAAGAACCATATGTTTCCAGAGGAAAACCATTTGATGCTTGATGAAAAGTAATCTAATAAGTAAATGTACCAGGATGAAAACCCATTAGAAGTATGAAAATGTGTTCACCTGATCCCGTTCCAATAAATTAAATATATGACATTGTAGAAAATACAATTTGCTTAGTCTAATTATGCTCTTGAAGTCTTTGGAGAGTGATACTTCCATAGAAGCATTTCCCATCAGTTCCTGGAAATTAGATGTGCAATTTTTCTCTATAAAGCCCATGCCATGCTCTCATTCATATGCAGTCATTACATATTGTGCTGCGCTATTGTAGAATGAAAGATCTGTATTTTTAAACTTGGACTTGCACTAAGAGTACAATTTTATGTTTGAAAATGGACATGGACCTTATAGATGTAGAGGTTTGTAGCAACAGAACTCAAAGAAGGAATCCAGCCTGACCAATACCAGATACCTGATTCCGCAGAGCTGTACAGAGAACTCATTTACATCAGTCCCTGCCCCATTGGAGCTTACAGTCTAAATTCCCTAACACACACACCGACAGAGAGAGAGAGAGAGAGACTAGGGTCAATTTTGATAGCAGCCAATTAACCTACTAGTATGTTTTTGGAGTGTGGGAGGAAACCGGAGCACCCGGAGGAAACCCACGCAAACACGGGAAGAACACACAGATAAGGCCATAGTCGGGAATTGAACTCATGACCCCAGTGCTGTGAGGCAGAAGTGCTAACCACTTAGCCACTGTGCTGCCATGCAGATTAAAATTTGTAATAGTGTACCTGTCTTCTCTCCACTGCTGCATTTTGTAGTCTTTCATTTCAGAAAGGTTAATTCTGAACATGAACTTTCAAATACTTGCTTTATGTAGAACAAAAGTATTTCAAGCAGTCAGAGATCAGGAATTTAAATGCTTCTCTAAATTAGACGACAGACACAGGGCTAACTTGTTAATTGAGGGCATTATCACTCACTGACATGGTATGGATAATTAGAATGTAAATTCTGAAATCTGGCATAATATAATGTGTCCTCAAGTTCAAATCACCATTCTTGGCACTAACGCAGTGGTTATGATAATTTAAAGATATTATTTTTAGAAGACAGCTTGGTACATAATGTAATACAAAGCATAATTATTGAGTCCCTGCCCTGAAGAACAGCTTTTATCGTTCTTAGTCTCTAGGCAATAGAAAAACAGTGATAGTAACCAAGGTCATATATGACAGATTAGAATTTAAAAGAGCAAATGCTACAAATGCTATATCTGTATTGCCAATATAATAAATAAAGCATCATAAATAAACTATCAATAATACAGTTTCCGTAAAGCACTGTATGCCTGAACCAAGATAACTGCTGTAATGTAAAGAGTGTTGCCCCTTTAAAGTCTGCTAGGGATCCTAGGGTGAATTGAGAGGTGGCTTGTAATTGGTTACTTGACTGCTGAGAAAGCCGCTGTATGATTGAAGCCCACAAAAAGGATAAAACAGCTTCTGTACCAGAAGAGGACAGCATTATTGGTCTACCTCTTGTGATGAAGACAAAAATTCAGAACCAGAGAGATCATCATGCTGTTAAATTATAGAGATAGCATACTCTGAAGGTGTCTGATCATCCAGGCCACCAACTGGGTTGTACAGGGAATACAGCAGTATCGGGAACAAACAGCCTTGGGCCAAACAGATATATTACAGGGAATTAAGGGTTGTGGTAGGCTCCCTTCTTAGAAAACAGCTGCTTCCGAGATGTAAGGGGTGGGGAAGTCCTCCACATTGAATTAAATGTTGCGGCAGTGGGGTCCCTTGACATCAGTGGGCTCCCCTCCACTCCCAAGATGGGGGTGTGCCATGGCTGCTGCCATTTGTTCCAGTCTCAGCCCCCAGATTTGCAGATGTGCATATTCCTGAAAGAACTAGACAAAGAACCCTGAGAAGGAAGTGAGGTGCCAACCCCCAAGCATGTTAAGGTACTAAGAAGATCTTCAGAGGACATTCTGATTACAGATAAGACTATTTTATCTTGTCTAATGTAAGTCTGTTTTTAATTGCGATTATTAAAGTGCTTAAAAGGTTTTGTTCTATTTGGCAACTATTTTTTTTTATGACTGAAGTGTTGCAATAATATTGAATGACACTGGAGTGATCTCTCCTTTTATGAGTTCTGCTGGACCAAAATGATATGTGAGATAAGCCTTATATTTTTGTTTATCTGTGCACATTGGTGAGTTAAGAGGAATATATTACACGACTGGACGTCTGCTGTGTAATGCTGGGTACACACCACAGAATTTTCCGACCAATGTGTTATCTACAATGATATCAACAACTGAAAAAAACTTAAAAAAACCCTGATCAGCATATATATATATATATATATAGTGGCAATGGGAGTGGTTTTTCACAGGCCTCTCAGAGTGGAATTAGCTATGGAGCTAACAGTCTGCAGATAAAAGGCTGCAGACCAAGTTATACACTGTAGCACTGTGCTTATGTTAACTTATGTACAGGTCTGAGACATGTGATAAAGTAAATGTAAGATGTGATTTCCTTACATGCTTTAATGTGTTTGTATCCACAGCTAGCAGTAGAGCTGATAGGGATGGCTGTACTTAATAGGCATTACAGAGCACCTGAGGAGACTTCCTTTAAAGACAAGCTGGGAGTGTCGCCTGTCAGTCACCCAAGCCTGTGGAAGAAGACCTGTGTATTTAACCTTGAGTTGTGCTCTTGTTAGATGTGACTGATGCTGAACTAGTTAGCCAGTCATTGGAGAGCTGTACTGTGTATAGTTAGCATTAGGGTCACCAGGAGGTGCAAGCAAAAGGTAGTTGCTTGCTGGTGTCATTCTGACAGAAGTATTGCCATTTATTGTGATGCAAACAATAAATATCTTTGATTTAAAACAAGAAGTTGTTCGTGTTGCTGATATCTGCTGGGTGTTCTTGCAACAGAAGGTGACAAAAGTGCCACGAAAAGGGTGCGGTTTTCTTACATATGTTTTGTTATATATATATATATATATATATATATATATATATATATATTTATTCAGAAGATTCAGCCAACTTAAATTAATGGTTTCTTGTTTAGTCTACAAAATTGTACATTTACACAAATGTTTTGTTGCAGATACATCTTCCAAGTTCTCCTCCGATATAAATATACATACATATATACATACATATCCATATAAATATATATATATATATATATATATATATATACATACACATTATATATTGTGGCAAGAGCCCGCTACTGCAGAAGCACACGCGAACAACAACTTCCTTTTTCATGGTGCTTTATTGTCAGGATGGTAAATGTTTGACACCATATACTTGTACAGCAATCATGGAGACCCTAAACACTAGCTATACATTGTCCAGCTCTCTCTCAGGAACAGCCAGCTCACCCAGCATTGGTCTTCCTGAACAAATGAAACAAACAAGCTTTTATACATGATGCTCCTCCCCCAGCCTTAGCTTGATGGACAGGTGACACACCCACCTTCTCTTTAAAAGAAAACACCCGTCACTGCCTCTGTTTGCACAACCAGACACGCCCTGTCTGTTTGCTGAGAGGAAGGATTTCAGATAATGTAAGTTTAACCAAATTTAAACTATTGCTTTTCATACATAAGTCTTCACTCTAGGTGCATTACTGCACAAATGTTTTACTCTACTTCCCTGCTTTTTCTGTATATTGCCAGCTAAATGCCTCCTTTTGTTACAATATATATATATATATATATATATACCCTATTTGCTGGTGTATAAGACTACTTTTTTGCCCTGAAAAACATACATCCAAGTGGGGGGGTCGTCTTATACACCGGGTCCAGTATCGCGCGGTATCCAGTGCAGCCACGGCGGGTCATCAGCGTGGCTGCGGCGAGCATCAGCAGCGATACAGGGGTGCCAGCCTTTTCGGCGTGACCGGCCCGTTCTGCTGACAGGGAGGGCAGACAGGGAGCAGGGACCAATCCAATCAGGCTTTGTATACAGCCAACAGCCAACCACAGTACTGCACCATTGTACAGTACAATACAGCATAGAAAATGTCCAGCAGTCAAACCCCTATCAACCCTATCATGGCACCAGCAAAAAGAAAGAAATATGATGCAAGTTTTAAACTTAAAGTTGTAAACTTTGCCATGGAACATAATAATTGTGCTGCTGCAAGACAATATGGAGTAACAGAAAAGATGGTTCGGGACTGGAAATCAAATGAAAAAGCATTAAAGATTATGCCAAGGGGAAAGTGTGCACTTGCTCTCTCCCTCTATTTGTTATCTTCCTTCTATCATTGACTAGTGAATTACGTTTAATAAACTTGCACTGTTTTATGTTTACTGTACATGTTTGATAACACACAGCCTTGTGACAGTTTTCCTGCATGTCATAGGCATTCGAATATAAAATAACATGTTAAAATCAAATCTGATGTTCTTTTACGTTTTTTTTGGTGTGTGGAAGGTGTGCGGAAGAGGGGGTAGTCTTATACGGCGAGTATATAACAAACTTTATATTTTGAGTGGAAATGTTGGGGGTCGTCTTATACGCCCAGTCGTCTTATACGCCGGCAAATACGGTATATATATATATATATATATATATACATATACACACATATACATATATTTATATATATTTATACATATTGTTATGAGCGTTTAGTTGCTGTCCAGTAACGATTGTCCACTTCCCGTGATGTGGTTCCAAAGCACAATTCGATTTATTAGCAAAAAGTAGCAGAGCAACAAGTGAGAATAAAATAAGTACAGCCGTTACTTACCGCAGGTGCTCTGGATCCAGTGTACAGTCATTCAGGTTTGAAGACTGTGGTCAAGTAGACTGGCTACTGGGTCCAGAGCTCCTGCTTATATAGAGTCAGTGAATACAGTAAAACAATACAGATGATGTGGCTTGCTTCCATAGGTCCAGGCGAGACCCCCATTTTTCTTTTCTGCCACTGCTGTGTGCCAATGTGTCCTAGATGTGCTAGGAACTGGCGTGTGTTTGTCATTGCTCTGTCGCTTACCATCCAGCCAGGTCGCTGCAGTATTTGTCCGAAAGTGTATGAAAATAATATTGTTATCTGTGAGGTGGTCAAAATTGAATGAAATTGACTTGAAATTAGCGTTATTGAGGATAATAATAATAATGTAGGAACAAAAAAAGAGCACAATTATGTGATTTAGCATATTTTAGGATTTTTTTCTAAAAAAATCCAAAACCAAAACACACGAGGGTGGTTTTGCCAAAAACCAAAACCAAAACACAAAGCCACTCCAGATCCAAAACCAAAACCAGTTCACGGGGATCAGTGAGCATCTCTAATATTTATATATATATATATATATATATATATATATATATATATATATATATATATTGTCGAAGTCAGTAAATTGGATAAAAGTCATTTCAATTAAAGTCTAGCAAACTTGGTTGTCTTTGTCTGAAAAGATGCGTAGGGTACGCTACGGCGTACAAGGGCACGCTACGGCGTGAAAGGGCGTGCGCATCTACTACACGTGGCAGCAACAGTAATCGGTCTTTTACCACACATTCGCAGAAACACGCATACTTATTAAATAGTACACATTAATGGTAGTGGCAACACATAGTCAGTTATGTCGAAATATAGTTGTATTTATATGTTATATCAGAGTTACATGCATATTAGTGAAATACACGGAATGGGTTGAAGGAATAACATCATGAGTGGTATCATAATGAACCTTGTCACATATCCTACTGTTTGGTTCACTCTGCGAGGGAATCGCAGAGTGCATACGCAAGTTATGAATGATAGGGAATTATGAACTACTTAAGGCTAAGGAATCTTGGCGGGAAGAGCAGAGCATACCCCCTGCTGAGATGACCCCCTCCTTTGGATTCCTTTGTATGAACTGGCCAATGATGACGACCCCTTGGACCTTCCTGAGACCTGGACCAATAGATGCAAGCTATTCCATCTTCATTGTATTACTGTATGTGATTGTGTATATAAGCAGCAGCTTGTGATCCAGAGGGCAGACTTCTTGTCCCCAGACTTCAGGATTGAATGACTGCACTGGATCCAGAGCGCCTGCGATAAGTAACGGCTGTATTTACTATTACTTCGCTTGAGCATATTATTCTACTTATTTGCGAATAAATCATTGTGCTTTGGAAACACAACTCGAGGTTCGACAATCGTTATTGGTTAGCGATAAAACGCACATAACAATTTGGGGGCTCGTGAGCTTTGGAGGTTTCGTTGCCGATGATACGCAAGATCAACGGATTTCGGTTCCTCAACAAAGGGTGGAGACGCATCATAAACGGGTAAGAACGCATGGTGTTCAAAACCTGAATTTTACTCTGTGTTGCGAAACCGAATGTCCGTTTTTGCATTATCTAGGGCACGCTAACTAGAACCTAGGGACAAAAGAGAAAACTGTTTCTTTTTACTGTCATTGTGCGTTTTAACTGTATTGCATTGCGTATGTGTACTTCCTGCTGTGCGTACGCGAACTTCCGGTAAACTTGCCACGTGGTTAAACAATCGTCTTGATAGTTATTATGTGTGCATAATATAATTACTTGTGAAAACCTCTGGGACATTATTACTATTGTTGGGAATTCTTTTATTTTCTGCGCAGAAAAGGTGTATGTCGTGTGATTTGTTGACTTTAAATACACTAAGGTTTATCTATTGCAAAATAGAGTGTCAGTTGCTGTTTGACGAGGCAGGTGCCCAACTGGTGTACGGTATACAAGGCAGGTATACCGGGGGGCGGAAACTGAATAAGTTTTCGCGACGTGCACCCAAGGGTAATCGCATCGCTTACAGACTAGCTTAAGCGTTGCGATTGCACCGCACGGCAAGGAAAGCTGTGATTGCGACTTGGGGGTAACGGGGAGGAATTACGTTGGTAAGGCTGGTAATTGACTTTACCGGATGCTACCAGTTGTAATAAACTCAACAGATTTTGTTGGAGAGTCAGGGGTAATCGAGGAGCTGATAACCCTTTAGTCCACATTGATATTTCTGTATTAGGGGTCCTTGTTTAATACAAGAGGAAGTGAGTGGACGCGGCTTGTAGCAAATACGTCCACAGGCCGGTAAAATATCTCTAGCGGTAGTGTTGAAAATTAGTGGCTGAATATTGTGTTATTTCTGGAAGCCTTTGTGGCAGGATATCGTGATATTTCTGGGACCCTATTGTTCAATATGGGTGCTAAGCAAACGCTAGAGAAGGCCAAGGTACTGCCTAAGGAAGGTCCTATTGGTTCAGCGAGATTTCTTATGTGTAAGAAATATGGTGCATACGCAACTGCGTATTGCGACACGTGGGTCAAGATGACCAAAGGTTGTGATAGGCCTTTCCCAACAATAGGGAGTTTTAATGCAGAGGTACTAAATACTGTAAAAGATAAAGTATGGTTGATTACCTCAACGAAAGTGAGGAATAAACATAATGATTGTTTAAAATTATGGCAAATGGAAGGTAACACGTGGCACAACAGCGAATGCAAAGCGGACGTAGGCGTAGCTAAAAGCGCGCGCACAACGGAAGTAACCGTCGAGAAGCGTGGCGAACTCAGCGCAAGCGCGCCCCCGCCACCTTATGTGGTGGGAGGGGTAAGTACAGCCGTTGTTAAAACTGAAAATAGAAAAATTGCTAAGTTCTATCCTGTTTTAAGCCAATTTAAATCAAGTGTATCTGAAAATGAAGATGAACCCACTGTGATTTCGGCCATTGCCCATGCCGTTAGTGTACTAGAGACTCAGCGCAAGTATGAGAAAATGGCTGAGATAGGTGAGAGTAGCGTGATCACTAGGAGTGAAAGTGTTCTAAATCTAGAACCAGCAAATCCTGTAGTGTCCCCTGAAGTCAGTATACCAGAGGGTGCGTTCCCAGTCCGCACAATTACGGGGATATCAGATATAAGGGAGAACCCACATCATAGGGAAGTAGCGGTAACAGTACTGATGGATGGTTTAAAGGAAAATCTAAAAACAAGAGTACAAACCTCAACCCCTGGTTGGAGAGGCAGCACGGTAGATTCTCTTAGAGAAGTTGCTGTGGAACACGACAAAAATATCTTTAGGAAAAGGGAAGAGAAGAGTGACAAGTTGATGACTGTGAGTATACAGGCATTAGGGGAAATGCATACCCGACCACCAGCATATAACCCACATAACGGGAAACGCAGAATGTTCAGATGTTACAATTGCAAAGAAGAAGGACATATGAGAAAAGATTGTACAAAGGGAAGGTATAATCCTAATGAAGGGTCACGTAGATATCCTCCAAGGAGGGATTCACATAGACTAGAAGACTCACATTTACCCGCGCTTATTACAGCAGCAAATGCTGCGCGGGAAATCAATGGTCAGCGCTAGGGGTCAGGTCATACCTGTAGTCTACAGCCAGTGAGGTTAACTGAGAGTCAGAGTGAAGAACCAACAATGATAGTTGACATAGCTGGTAGGAAACAAACCTTTCTTGTAGATACAAGGGCGGCCCGATCTGTGATAACCACTCCTTTCAATCTACAGTTGACCAGTAAAACCATTCCAGCTATGGGGGTGACGGGAAAATTGTTACATTATCCTCTAACTAAACCCGCTGAAGTTACTATCGGCCCTCTGCATACTAAGCATTTGTTCCTCTTAGCTGCAGCGGCTCCTACTAACTTGCTAGGGAGAGACTTGTTATGTAAAATGGGATGTGTCATATAGTGTACTTCAGATGGTGTGTTCCTAGATATACCCGAGAAGATTGCACATGAGGTACAGGACATATTGGACACCCCTCAAAGGTTAATGTTACACTTTCCTGTTATAGAACAAAGTCCATCTCAAGTAAAGGGGATGTTGCTGGAAATACCAGGTTCCCTATGGACCAGAGATGGACAGGACACTGGACTGATGGCAAACGTAGCCCCTGTCATGGTCAATCTAAAAAGTGGTAGGATAGCTCCAAAAATCCCACAGTATCCATTAAAACCGGAGGTGGAACTAGGGGTATATCCTGTTATTGAGAGGCTAATACAACAAGGGATTTTAATCCGTACAGCTAGTACGGCAAATAGTCCCATTTTCCCTGTGAAGAAGAGTGGGGGGAGGGGCTATAGATTAGTCCAGGACTTAAGGGGAATTAACAAAGTTGTTGAGAGCCAATTTCCCGTAGTGCCGAATCCAGCTGTCATCCCCATGCAGATTCCACCGTCTGCCAGCCATTTTACTGTCATTGATCTATGTTCTGCTTTCTTTTCAGTCCCTCTTCACCCTGACTGCCAATACCTTTTTGCATTCTCCTACAGTGGAGTGCAATACACATGGACCAGACTACCCCAGGGGTTCATTGACAGCCCCAGTATTTTCTCCCAAGCCTTACATGACTGTTTGCAATCCTTTCAACCCCACAATGGGTCTGTTCTAATTCAATATGTGGACGATTTGTTGTTGTGCTCTGATTCTTTTATGTCATGTTTACATGATACTAAATTGTTGTTGCTTCATCTTTCACAAACAGGGCACAAGGTGGCAAAGGATAAATTACAGCCATGTCAGACTAAGGTCAAATACTTAGGACACTGCCTCACTAAGGGGCTAAGACACCTGACAACCGACAGAATTGAGGCCATACAACACATGACCCTGCCACAGAGCCAGAAGCAGATTCGTACTTTCTTGGGGATGTCTGGATACTGTAGGTCCTGGATCCCAGGTTTTTCTATTCTGGCATTACCATTGCAGGAGCTAGTCTCTTCCTCAAAACCAGAACGTGTTGTACACACAGAAGAGTCAGAGCAAGCGTTCTTTAATCTTAAAGATAGTCTGACAAGAGCACCTGCATTGGGAATACCTGATTATGAAAAGCCTTTTGAACTATTTTGTACAGAAGCTGATGGTTGTGCAGCAGGTGTCCTCACACAGAAACATGGTGACGCTAGCAGACCGGTAGCATACTACAGCGCACAATTAGACAATGTGGCAAGATCACTCCCAACATGTCTCAGAAGTGTAGCAGCAACGGCCCTTTTAGTAAGTAAGAGCGAGGATGTAGTATTAGGACATAATTCAACCATCTATACACCCCATGCTGTATCAGCTCTGTTAAATTCAGCCCAAACCAGACATGTTTCTTCAGCTAGATTCACAAAATGGGAACTAGCCCTGATGGCACCCTCCAACATCACCATCAAACGATGTAGCACCTTAAATCCAGCTACATACCTTCCATATGTGTCTCAAGAGACACAAAGGGTGGGAGGTGAGGAGACCCTGGTAGATGATGAGTTAGGCAAGAATACTGACACGTATGACTGTATGGAACACCTGAATCAGACCTTTACTGCAAGACCCGACATACGTGACACCCCCTTAGAAAATGTAGATTTTACGTTTTATACAGACGGAAGTTGCCATAGACAGACAGAGACAGGAGAGCTATGTACTGGTTACGCTGTTGTAGACGATCAGGATGTGGTAGAAGCTGAACCCCTTGGCCCACCTCATTCAGCCCAGGTGGCGGAACTAGTAGCACTAAGGAGAGCGTGTGAATTGGCAGAGGGTAAATCAGCCAACATATATACTGACTCTAGGTACGCCTTCGGGGTAGTGCACGATTTTGGGGCCCTTTGGCGTCTTAGAAACTTTATGACAGCAGCAGGTACACCAGTAGCACATTCACAACACATAAAAGGACTTCTG